>NC_137207.1:6897271-6904771 GCF_960531495.2 Zeus faber
AGACATCAACAGCTCCCAGTCTGTGGCAGTGTACACACACACACACACACACACACACACACACACACACACACACACACACACACACACACACACACACACACACTGAATTGTGCTTCTTAATGAAAGGCCATTAAACACTTTTTGTGTGTCTCAGATTGCTTGACTTGACATTAACAAGCGAAGCGAAAGCAACGTCAGCAAAAGCGACGCGGGAAACACTGTCGTCTACACGATGTTGCTTTTTTTAACGAGTGCAGTGCTGACCATTATTAGTCTTCTTGGGTCTCAAAAGTTTGGTTTGGCATTGAGTCGTGAGCGAATGGTGTAATATTGTTTCCTTGTTTGTTTTCCTGTTTGAGGGTTGGCGAGCTGCAGCTAGATTCTAGCTAACTGTGGAATGTACTGTATAGCTTTAGCACTGGTACTGCCTCATTTGCATGGACAAAATCACATACTGACATATTATTTCGTACTCCAAATGAGTATGAGAAGTGTGTCTAAAAGTCTATTACGCTAAAATAGCATGTGGAACGTACCAGGGTTACATACTACATCTGGTGAAATATCATTGTATGCAAAGACCTGACACTACACTGGTGAAGGTTTCCTTCAGATTCGTACGACTTTTTCCACAAAATAATCCAGACGCCAGAAAGAACAGTGCATGGGGTGGATGATGGGGTGCGATGGAGGGATGAGGTCTGCAATGGGAGCTCTGCTGGGAGAATGGGCCACAGAGGCTCTCGGGTGTATGTGAAGAATATCTCCAAACATTTGGACCCTGGAGATAACGAGAGAGAGAGAGAGAGAGGGGGGAGGCAAGGTGCAGGTTGGGGCTGTGACTGTATTTCCACAGGGCTAATCAAGATATGACTCCATTGATGTCTGCGCAGAGAGAGGGAGTGTGTGTGTGTGTGTGTGTGTGTGTGTGTGTGTGTGTGCGTGTGTGTGCGTGTCTGTGCGTGTCTGTGTGTTTGTGTGTGCGTGCGCTCGCCTGCCTATCTGTCTGTGCCTGAGATAAAACACCAGTGTATCAGACGTTTCCCTCATCCTAATCCCCTCTAGCAACGTGTGGAGCCAGAGTGTGTGTGTGTGTGTGTGCGTGCGTGTCTGCGAGAACTGAAAGGTTGTTCCCTGAGCCCCCATCACATCACCTAGACCATGGAGAGCAGACCTACACAGGAGTAATGAGCAGTGCACTGTTGTGTCTATGCCACTGTGTGTGTGTGTGTGTGTGTGTGTGTGTGTGTGTGTGTGTGTGTGTGTGTGTGTGTGTGTGTGTGTGTGCGTGTGTGTGTGTGTGTGTGTGTGTGTGTGTGTGTGGAGGTAGGTGGGTGATAAACGTCAGCTCTGTGATGTTGCATTAATTGCTTGCGGCGTCTTTTGTCCCCTCTCACACAGTTAATGAAGACGCACCAGGAAGAGAGAGAGACGGGGAGAGAGAGGGAGAGATATAAAGGGAGAGTGAGGGAGAGCGAGAGAGCGAGAGAGAGGTTGAAACAGCGGTGCTCTGCCCCCTCAGATGCCCTGCCCCGAGCTTCCGCTGTGGCCGGTGTGCGTTTAAGCACTTTAATTTGGCTTTTAACCGAAATAAACGTGCCATCCGGGAGATCCTCGGGATTATTATCACCATTAATTCCCTGAGCGACAAACGCCACACTGTGATTGGCTAATGACTTTCTCCGGAGTGGCGGCCGTCCTACAGGTCTGACTGGAAAGCGCTGAGGGCGGGGGTTTAGCCCGACAGAGTAACGCTGCGCCGTTACGTCACACGGAGCGTCCGTTAAAGAACGGCGCTGTTCAGGGCACTCACGACCCTCAGAGACAGGATCGGGGACAAAGTTCAAGGTCACGACGTTGGTCTAATGACTGGGCGGTCTTCCCTGACGCTAAGCCTACCTCTTCCTCGTCGGTGTGAAGGAAAATGACCATAACAAACAGGAGGTTGTCATGATTAGAGAGCATCTCTCAAACCACTGCTGTCATGGCTGAAGACATTTAGATTGGGTATTCATTGGTGGGTGGCCTTTGGTTTTCTTCAGAGCCAGTCACAGTCCACGCCCTGCTCCACGCCATGATTTGATCGGAGTGGAAGTACTGACCGTGGCGATTGCACGGAGATGAATTGAAGGCGTGGACAACTTTTTCAGGCAATTTCAATGTGGAACTCTCGTAGTCAAACGCCGACTCAGTATAACCAGCTTTGCGAAACAACGGATGAGGATCAATTGCCTAAGTCACCTTCAGACATAATTTCCCAAGAATTTTAAACGTTGACCTTGAACACAGTCCATGATTGTTGCCCAATGTATCTTGCCAGCTTTGTACCCTCCTTTTTCCTTTGTTTCGTTTTTCTTTCTTTACAATCTTTTACTTGTGCTGTCTGCTATAAGACAACAGCGAATAAGACAACATCGATTCTGACTACACACATTCACACACACACACACACACACACAGACGCGCACATAAACACATAAACACATACACACGCAGGAGGAACGTTCATCCACCTTAATGCCGACCAGGTCTGATCCAACGGGATTGACCATACAGAAGACTCCTCCTTTAATCCCTTTTTAAGATCTACTAGTCTGTCTCCAAATTCTTCCCGGTCCTCGGGGCAACGTCACTTTGTCTGTCTCTGTCTCTCCCTCGTTCTCTCTCACTTGCACAGTTCCTCGAGCTCCCTTTCTCTCTCTCTCCCACAGGGCGATTTTCCTGTGCTGATAGATTGCCCTGGGTGGGTGCGCACGCTCTCTTGCGCTCTCTCTCTCGCTCTCTCTCTAAATGTGCTACATGGTATTGTGTGTGGTCCCCCCTCCACTCTCAACGTGTTGTCTCTCCTACGTTGTTTCTGGCCTTTTTTCATCTATGGGATTGGGATACTGCCTCTCTCTAGAGATACACCCTCTTTCTCTGCCTTTCTCTCCTTCACCCTCTCTTTCTCTCTCTCTCTCATATGCTCTCACACACACACACACACACACACACACACACTCAGAGACACGTAAACATACACCGGCACCCCCCCCACGCACCATTCCTGACTGTAAACAGCTGCAGTTGTAGAAGGCCATGTACCATTTACAAGCTGTATTTTACATTTACAAGTCTATCTCCTGGTAAGCCAATCTGAGGTGGCTGTACCGCGCTGGCCCTACCGTGGTCCATCCAGTCAGCGGGACCATGGCCTGATTACGCCGCCTGTATCCAAGCAGAGGGGATATTTTCAGAGGGAAAAGATGGATGGACGGATGGAACGATAGATGGACGTAAAGGTGGAACGGGAGACGGCTCATATAAAGGTCCAGTCGTAAAGAAGAGCGAGGTGGATTTCAGTGCGTTTAAGAGCCTGGCAGAGGATCTGCTACTAAGGCTACTTGCTGGGGTGGTGGGGGGCTCACTTAAGCCACCAGTGTGTGTGTGTGTGTGTGTGTGTGTGTGTGTGTGTGTTTACATCTTTTGAATGTGTGTGTGAGAAACATGTTTCTCAGTGTTTGTGCACCAGTGTGTGTGTGTGTGTGTGTGGTGGTTTGTGTTTGCATTCTGGTGAATGTCTTTGTGAGTTAGAGCTTCTGGCCATGTACAGTATGTACAAATCTGTGTGTGTGTGTATGTGTGTATGGGATCCAGGACATTTTCCCGGCATTTTACAGACAGCTTAACGCCTGGTCTGTTAAACAGCAGACCAACATGTTCCACATGCCTCAGGACAGGACGCACGCACGCACGCACGCACGCACGCACGCACGCACGCACGCACGCACGCATACACACATGCACACACAGACACAGACACACACACACACACACACACACACACACTCAAAACAGAAATGCACACCTATAGTATGATTTCTGCAGGAAGATCAGCTTTTCTGGAACACTAAATCAAATGTTATTGAAAAATAACCTCTTCTCATTTTGTCAATCACCCTGATACATGACACGTATACATGACATGTCACATGCAGACACACACACACAGATCCACCGTTAATGTGTCGACCTGTAGTCCAGTAGCCATGTATTGAGCTTTTTCGGAATGTGGGTGAACGGTCACTGTGCTGTAGTTCATCTCGTGCTAAAGCTTTGGCCGAACACCACGGTATTGTCCGAAAAAATCTCAGAATCACATCAATGGTTTGTCAACAATCTCCTTGTAAGGTTCCACTGTTGCCCCAACCCCAACTGCACTGTCTCCACTGCGGGTTGTGTCGCCAGTTGTTTATGTGTTACAAAGCGCCATTCGCAGCTCAACTGTCGATAAAAGGAAATGTTTGAATTTAGTCTTTCAAGCGCAAAGGTTCAACCGCAGGACGAATGGTCTATTTCAGTGTGCTTTGGCATTTTGTTTCTAATTCCACTTAAATATATATATAGAAGAATGGAAATCAACTTGTGTATTGCAAGGCTGTACTTATCTATCTAATTCATCAGTTCCAGCCAGAATATCTGCTCTTTGTTCATCTGATCAAGTTTCACACTGAAAGTGAGGACTGTTTCATAGTGATGAAAGGGTCGACTGTTTTTTGAGATTCGGTTTCTGAGAAGAGTCACTCAGTAGAACTCTTTGTTTATTTGATTGAATTTGACTGAATTCATCTGATTGAATTTGATTGAATTAATTTCATTGAATTTGATCAAATTCATTTGATTGAATGCTCACAACAGTCATTTAATAAAGTTTAAATTATTTATTTTGGGGGAATAGGATTTTTGCTCAATGCCATGGTCTTTTTTTTCTTTTGCCTTGGCCTTTAATTTAGTCTACAGTAATTATTTTCAGTTTGTCAGTCGAAGTTTCGATGTTTTGAGTGGTTCATGTGAGAGTAAAAGGAGGTTTCTTGTGCTGCTTCTTCTCAGTGCAGCAGTCATATTTCTCTGACACAGACATTGGAAAAATGAGGTCCGGAAGATTTTCAGTAGAAGAAGCCTCATCAGAGATGACGTAAAAGAAGAGGTTAGGAGATATGGGAATCTAAATATGATAATAGAAAATCATAACTCTCAGCGCAAACAAGCCAAGGTGGACTTTCAGCTTCTAATGTACTGAAAATGGCCCCGGGCTGCACGATTTGCTTCCACACAAGTCCATGACTTACCATCAGCATTTGAACTTTTTATACCCCAAGCAATAGAGAAGATTATACTGGACATGACCAATTTGGAAGGGAGACACGCCCTTTAAGACAGCAGGAAGCCTCTGGATCAAACTGACTTGCGTGCATACATTGGAGAGGGAGAAGCAACTGCCAGCCCATGGAATGAAGAGAATGGAAGGCCAATATTTCGGGCAACAATGTCAATTTCTCGGGTGATTCGCTTTGATAACCGTGATACCAGACGTGATCTATGTGAAAGAGACGAACTAGCTGCAATCTGAGATGTATGGGATCAATCTGTAGAAATTCCACCTCACCTATACAATCCCGGTCCTTATATTACAGTGGACAAAAGCCTTGTTCCATTCAGAGGGCGCCATTTTGACAGTACATGCCCACTAAGCCTGCAAAATATGGAATCAAAATATGGGCATGTGCCCTGAGAATAATTAATTGTAAGTGTCCCATGGCAGAAGAAAGCTTGGGAAACACTGGTCTATCCTTTCCTGGTAAACTCGGCAGCTTGCAGTTCCACCATCACAGCTTGGAGGATCCTTCCAGTGCTTACCTCTACGTAGTGACCTGTATTAACATGGCAGCTGGCAAGGAGCTTGTCCCAAAGTCTGATTCTGGTCTGGTCTGTTTCCTCCTGCAGGGGCAACTTGAAGTTGTGAAACGACACCCGAGATTACAACTCGAAGGTCGTAATTACGAGTTTCCTGGTAGCTGGGGTAAGGAATTGACACCTGTTGGAACAAAAAAAAACAAACCCAACTTTATCCAAACAACCTATTCACGTAGTCTCTCAGTCAGAAGACAGAGCTGCAGTGGTGTGAGTTCCACTACTTTTTTGATTCCATTTTATAAATTAGAATTTTTTTATTCTTTTCTCCTGTTATTAGATTACATTTTTGACCCAAACCTAAAAAGGGTTCATGTCTCTCATCCATGAGCTGCGTGGTCTAATAATGACGACAGCGCAATGGTGACAAAACACTGAGTTCTTATGTCCCAGGAGGACTGATATTCCACAAGTCCACTACTCCCAGTGTTGAAGATACCACAACGTTTATTTTTAAACCCCATGAAATTGTTTCCAGATCTGTTTGAGCAACTTGTAGCTCGTGGTCAAACAGTCAATTGGGCTTTTTATAAAGAGGTTTGAAATCGATTGAGGGTTAAAGTTAGTGGAACCCACCGCGAGCTGTGTGGGAAAAGGGTCTGTGACTTCTTCACCGTGACCGTACTTTCTGTTGGTTTTCAAGGATTTATGGAAGAAAAAAAAAAACATTTGCATAATACCAGATCTATTGAAAATTGTCTAAAATTAATCTGGAAGGAAAGAGATTTGATGGCACCCATCGTATTATAATAAATAGTAAATTGTGACGGCTTATTGAGGATAATTAGGAAACCCTGGAGTGTTTTTATGTATTTTTTTTCCTTCTCGGGAGACGAAGGCTCAGCGTGAGGGCGACCCGGTGGCTTGATTATTCAGATGCTGCTGTCACAGGGTGAAGTCCTGATTTTTTTTCATTCAAGTCCTGTTCGTTGAATCAAATGATTGTAGGAGACGACTATACTTCAAGACTCAAGGAGATAAGTCGTTGGATGTGAACTTCAATGTTGGTGCGCTCGAGGGTTTGATATGGGCAGAAATATGTGTCACTAGAAACTGAATTTGAATCATTTATATTTGAATTGCTCAACCTGAATAATTGCATCAAAAAAAAACAGAATTTCAATCACATCGTTTGTATTGTTGAACTTGAATAATGGCCTTGAATTCAAGTTTAGCAATTCAAATTCAAATATAAATGATTGAAATTCAGTTTCTAGTGACACATATTTCTGCCCATAGTTTGATGCCAGGTGATCTTTTGAAAGCCGGCAACACGTGTACATTTAAAAGCGCCCGGAGAGCAGGGCTCGGCAAGATGGCGACCGGGTTGGATGATGGTTCGGACGCTGTGGTCACAGGTTCAAGTCCTGATTTTTCCAACCATGTCGCGAAGAGATAAGTTGTTGGATAATCGCTTCAGTGTTGGAGGACTTGAGGGTTCTCATCCAATGACTTACTGCTCCGCGCCACTGAGTCTAATAAAGCTTCGTCGTGTTCTCCGATCATTTGATTCAAGCAACAGGACTTGGATGGAAAAATCCGTACTTGAACCTGCAACAGCGGCGCTGGAATGCAGCGTCTGAACCATCATGCCACCATGTCGCAAACCCAGCAGGCTGTGAGAATTCCATTCATGTAAAGAGCCGAATCTCTAAAACGAGCCAAACTTTTCATCACTTAAGTCCAAACACTACAAGTGCGTGTCTCCTCTCCTCCAGTTACCCCAATTCTAATTATTGGGATACTTATGGGATGTGAGTGATGCAC
>NC_137207.1:6909771-6914771 GCF_960531495.2 Zeus faber
TATTTTATATATATATATATATATATATATATATATATATATATATTCAATAATTTTTTTGTTTATTTTGTTTTTAATAAAAAATTTAATATTTAGAAGAAAATGAACACCTCTGAACCGATAAAGAATTTAAAGTACAGTTTAGCAAAACATCAAGAAGTGAATTAATTCTTCTTCCATTATGTACGCATGTAGTCTGTCAGGGTTGGGAACAGGTGAAATCGTTCCTGGTTCAGTGATGACGTTTTTGCGTCACGGAAAAAAATCCCGGTTCCGCTTTACACCAATTGCGCAGGCTTCTCATTTCGTCTGCCTGTTTATGCGTTCAAACTCGTCGTATCGCAAACATTTTTTTGTTGATTTTGTGTCTCTGTTTTTATGGACACTGTTTTTTCATCTGTGTTGGCTTGGCTCACTTATGTTGGGGCATTATGTTGATTGTTTAATGTCCTTTATTATTAAACAGTATGGTTCACTTGTGAAAAGGAGGCTGTTTTCAACCCTTCACACTTCATTCATTATGATAAAAAAAGATGCGGCATACTGGACTACAGTAATATTTGTGAGTTCTGTGGTCCCATTACGTCGCGGGTGACAGGATTATTTTCTCTCACTGTGACTCTGGATGGTGAGGGAGTAAAAGGCTTCTTAATAATGTCGGTGACTGCAGCTCCCCAGGGCAGGCATTTGCGGTTTGCGCTACTCCGTAATTCCTGTGAATGATCTATGTGGCGCTACAACACTGAAACTGTTGTAGAAAAGGTTAAACACGACTTGAAATGAGCCGGAAAGAGAAGGAGGTGAGGAAATCCAGCAGGAGGAAAAAAAGGAGAGAAAGCGGACATTTGGGGTTTGTACTGTAGGCGAACATGAAGACGTGACGATGACAGTGCCAGAAATTAATGATTTATGAAAGCCAACCATCTGTTGCCACAGAATTTGTTGCACAACTACTCATGAGTCAAACTCACTGTATGGACAGCAAAAATGTCTGTGTGCGTGTGTGTGTGTGTGTGTGTGTGTGTGTGTGTGTGTGTACAGTGTGGATTTGCACACACATTTAGACATCACGCACATTCGCTGATACAATGACCCCCCCCCCCCCCCCCCACACCCCTCCCCCCCCCCCCACACACACACACACAGACGTACTGTAGATAGAGATAGTAAGATGGATATTGGCGGTGAGCTCACAGCGGCTCATGTGAACGATGGATGAGGTGAGGTAGAGAGGGCCACTGATCTCCTTACTCCCTCTCAATGTGACCTGAATGTACCCTGACATACACACACACACACACACACACACACACGCACACACACACGCATGCACGCACGCATGCACGCACACACATAGATGCAGCACTCAACTGCAGCTGACATCCATTCATTCACTTGGGTGACATGCTCGGGCTATATCTAAATGGAAAGCTTTCACTGTATTGCACCTTTCTGTCACCCCTTAACCCTGCATACACACACACACACACACACACACACACACACACACACACACACACACACACACACACACACACACGCACACCAAGCTCTTCAATCTACTATTCTTATTGTTTCATCTCTCCCTGTCTGGATCCCTTTTTTTCCTCTAATTCTCTTTCTCTTTCACTCTCTTTTATCCCCCATGGTGAACTGGAACACAAAATGCATAGACAAACACATGCACACATGCACATCCAGCGATTCCACCTTTGTGCAAGTACACACACTCGCACACACAGACACACACATAGACACACACAGATCCCATGATGGATAGGCTCTGCACCTCTCGGGGATGGTGACATGTCTTAGGTGTGGTGTGTTTGCTTACTGATATCCGCCCCCCCCACCACTAGCACCACCACCACCACCACCACCACCATACCCTGCTTCGGGACCCTGAACCTTCACACACACACGCACACACACACACACACACACACACTCATATAAGCCCAAGGTGTGTTTGCTCTTACGATGTGAAAGCCTACTCTCATTAACCCAGAGGGCACCCCCAGCCTCCCATTGTGCCCGTATCTCCTGCAGCATTCTGGGTAAAGTAGTTTAACAATGTCAACCAGATAAGCCCAATGCAAACCTGGAGATAAGAGTCAAAGACTGCACTTAATGTCTGTATGTTTAAAAGGCGTTGGCTGATCGAGGGGCCGCTGAGGAGGATGTAAAAGACCAACGGTAAGCAGTGTGTGTGTGTGTGTGTGTGTGTGTGTGTGTGTGTGTGTGTGTGTGTGTATGTGTGTGTGCGTGTGTGTAGGTGTGCGTGCACATGCATGTATGTGTGTGTGTGGTGGGACTAGGAGACAGACTGCTTCATATCTGTCTTTGCAATAACAAGGTAAACTGCCTACACAGCTTAGCACAAAGGGCAAAGTCATGCAAACACACACATACCACCAGACAAAGACCATGCCTGATTTTGTGTGTGTTGTGTGTGTGTGTGTGTGTGTGTCTGTGTGTGTGTGTGTGTGTGTGCGTGAAAGCGGGAGAGAGTTTCCGAGTGAAAATGACCCAGAAGGATTATAAAACCAACTTCGATTAAATGCGAGAAAACTTTTCACACAAGACGGAGGGCGGTCGAGAATAAAGGAATATTAAATGTGTGTGTGTGTGTGTGGAGGTGTGGGGGGGGTATGGCCCACATCATCTTTAGATAACAAGGTTTTCAGCCCCTTTCACGGCATCGCACTAGACGACCGAGGGTCAAAGGTGGACCTGAATATGGTAGATACACGATACAAAGGGAGCTGTGTCAACGGGGCTACTGTTACAGCACCATCAAATGAATCCGGCACAGGAAGTTTCAAATGGAACCAAGGTTTTTTTCGGGGCCTCCAAGAAAGTCGACACCGCACAGGGATAATCAACGCTCTGATCGTCGACTCTTGTCTTACATGCATTTAAGTCATACATCGAGAGAGAGAGAGAGAGAGAGAGAGAGAGAGAGAGAGAGAGGGAGGGAGGGAGAGAGAGAGAGAGAGAGAGAGAGAGAGAGAGAGCGAGAGCGAGAGCGCACACAGAGCCATACAGTCCATCTGACACATAGAAGCAGATGCTTGAAGAATGTATGGATTGACACACAACAGGAACTCGTGCGTGCCGTGCGCAAAGGAAAGTCACACACTTTAAATGCACAAGCACGCACATGCACGCACACACACACTCTGAGTTTGGATCCAAAATCACTGTGTCTTTGCAGGGGTAAGTTGAGAGGCCTTGCTTTGTTCCCTTAATAGCCATGTTCCGTTTTTTATTCTTCTGAAAAGCCGACCTACCTGTACAGCTGGGGGAGACTCGAGCCTCTCCTATTCTCTCCTATTAGATACAGTTTCCTCTCTCTCTCTCTCTCTCTCTCTCTCTCGTTTCACATGCTTCTCCGCTCCTCCATCTGCTTTCTTCTTCAGTGCTCTTTTCTGAGGCAGACAAATGACGGCCATTGTCCAGCACGAGGTCGCATTCAGGGGTCTCACACCCCTCGAGAAGAAAGGCCCAGAAAAGCAGATTTATTTCTTTTAATTTTTTTTTAATGAAAGAATCTTTTGTTTTAATGAAACACAAAAAAGGCAATAAAATTAAGATAAATAATTTGTTTGTCATTTTCTTTTTTTTTTTTTTTTTTTACACAAGGAAATAATATAGGCATATTTCCGGACTTAAATGACATTTTATATTTTTAGTAGGGTATTTCAACCGTACAAAATGGATTCCAGTGGGTCTGAAAAATATATATAATAATCAGGTCGCACAGCAATGTCGCGTCCCTTGAAAATGTGATGGCAAGAACTGAATCCAGTGTTTCTTAAAGAGAATACCGATTTTTTTTTTTAGTCTTTTTGTCTTTCTTTTTTTCAAAAACATCAATTAAAGACCCATAAAAGTAATATTTCAAAATGGAGTTTCACATTAGTTTCCTTTTAAAGCTTTTGCTTTGCAGTGTAACAGCAACATTTGTTGTTTAATAACAAAAAAGAAAAAAAAAAACAAGCAACCAAAGTGAACATCCTAAAATAAAAGGCATTTTGTGTTCTCCCCCTGTACACCCTATACATTGAAGACAGACGCTCATCGCAGGCTTGCATAAACAGTCAAGACAATGGGAAAAATCAAAAGCAAGCAAACATTAAAAAAAAAAAGGAAAATAAAAAAAAGGAGACGCAGACTTTTTTTTGGCAAAGCAGGAGTAAAAGTGACAAGAAGCACAAATCTGATTTGATCCTTTAGCCTTCTTTCCGTTTGTTTGTTTTGTTTCGTCTCTGTACATCGTCCCGTTTTGGATTGGCTCTGATTGTCCTTCACAGTCATGTGACGCCGCTCCGGTTGCCATAGAGCCCTCAAGTGCATCATCCGGACGACGCGCAGGCAATGTCTCACCGCCGCATTTCCCTCTTCCCCCCCGTGGCTGTCATGGCAACGGCGGGTGAACACAATCCAGTCCACGAGAGGAAATCTTCTTCAAATACCTTGGTGATTGCAGGGGTCCCGGATTCAGATTTGATTGAAAAAAAATGTTTTGCCTTTCCCATGATATTGCATTCTTCTAATGCTGCGAAGTGTAAACTCAGAGGCGCTTTGGTATGTTTCTCTCTTTTGTTCTTTCGTTTTTATTTGTTGAGGCCAGATAAATATCTACATTTTATTTAGGACTATTTACGAATATAGGCTAATATAGATATACAAGGAGTAGATTCTTTAAGGATCAGACAACAGCAGAAACTCAGTTTCCTTTCCAGTATTTAAAAAAAAAAAAAAACAAGAGATTTGAAACCCCCACAGGAAATGTGTATCATACGCCCAACAGTTAAAAAGAACAACAACAAAAAAACAACAACTGACAGACAATGATGTTTGGACGCACATTATTATTATTATTATTATTTTTTTAGAAAATATTTTCTTACAAAAAAAAAAAGCACCTCTCCTCGGCACAAACTAAAATGTTCATCCTCCCTGTGGAGATGACGTTTTTCTACACTCTTTGTATA
>NC_137207.1:6917271-6952271 GCF_960531495.2 Zeus faber
TCAATCAATACTGGCCCACTGACTATACTGTAGGGTAAGACAACCACATAATTAGCCACTGTTTATGAGAAGATAATGTCTTTAGTGGGTGTTTTTAAGGGAACATTTTTTCTTTGAGGGGTGCTGCCGAATATACATGCATGCCCAGGGTCGCATAAATGCACACGTTTACATATGAACTCCTAAAGCTGAAAAACTGTCCATCCCAAGTTACAAACAACATCCACTCCCTGTCTGCACATTTGTGCCATGAGCTCTCAGTCTGGGTAGGCAGCAAAAAAAATAAAAAATAAAAATAAAAAATGAAAGATTCATGATATATAATATACTGTGTATATATATATATATATATATATATATATATATATATATATATATATATATATATATATATATATATATATATATACCGATCAGCCCCAACATTTAAACCACTGGCAGGTGAAGTAAATAACATCTTGTTCCCATGGCATCTGTCAAGGGGTGGGATATATTAGGCAGCAAGTGAACAGTCAGTTATTGAAGTTGATGTGTTGGAAGCAGGAAAAATGAGCAAGCGTAAGGATCTGAGCGACAAGGACCAAATTGTGATGGCTAGATGACTGGGTCAGAGCATCTCCAAAACAACAGCGTGTCTTGTGGGGTGTTTCCGGTATGTAGTGGTTAGAACATACCAAAAGTGGTCCAAGGAAGGACAACTGGTGAACCGGCGACAGGGTCATAGGCGTCCATGGATCATTGATGCGCATCAGGAGTGAAGTCTAGCCCGTCTGGTTTGATCCCACAGAAGAGCTACTGTAGCACAAATTGGTGAAAAAAATAATGCTGCCATGATAGAAAGGTGTCAGAACACACAGTGCATCAAGCTTGCTGCTTATGGAGCTGTGTAGCCACAGACTGGTCAGAGTGCCCATGCTGACCCCTGTCCACCGCCGAAAGTGCCTACAATGGGCATGTGAGCATTAGAACTTGACCATGGAGCAATGGAAGAAGGTGGCCTGGTCTGATGAATCATGTTTTCTTTTACATCATGTGGATGGCCTGGCGCATGTGTGTCGTTTACCTGGGGAAGAGATGGCACTAGGACGCACTATGGGAAGGATGCAACTGGGCAGAGGCAGTGTGATGCTCTGGGCAATGTTCTGCTGGGAAACCTTGAGTCCTGGCACTCATGTGGATGTTACTTTGACACGTACCACCTACCTAAACATTTTGCAAGAACATGACAAAGAGTTCAAGGTGTTGACTTGGCCTCCAAATTCCCCAGATGTCAATCCAATTGAGCATCTGTTGGATGTGCTGGAACAAAAAGCCTGATCCATGGGGACCCCACCTCGCCACTTACAGGACTTAAAGGATCTGCTGCTAACGTCTTAGTGCAAGATACCACAGGACACCTTCAGAGGTCTTGTGGAGTCCATGGCTCAACAGGTCAGAGCTGTTTTGGCGACACGGGGGAGACCTACACAATATTACATAGGTTTTAATGTTGTAGCTGATCGGTGTATACTGTATATAATACTGATTGTTTTATTTAGTTATGCAGCATCATTGTCAAGCCACTCGCAATTCATAATTTATTCATCCAGTTATAGATCCAGCAGCAAACAATCCATGTCAAAACATAGACTTGATCCTGTTGCTGGTGTTGGCACCAATAAAAAACACAACAATGCAAACTTCACCATAAGACCAGTAGACGTCTGGTGTAGAGGTCTTCCCGGGTTGGACAGCGCCCGACCACCAGAACCCGACACGGGACCCGCACTCAGTTTGAGTCCACATTTTATTATCACCTTGGACATGCATTGGGTTGGTTCTGTAATAGCTTGGGAAAAACGGGTCTGGGTATTGATATATTTGCTAATGGTTGGTTCTTATTGGATCTCAGGACAAATGTCCTGGGTCCAAGCGGGTTCGGGTCTGAATTTTGGGATCTGTGAAGACCTCTAGTTTGCTGGCGGTGCACCGATAATAACCACAACAAAGGAGCATGTACGTCACCCACAGCAGCCGGACCTTCTTGGTGTTCCACCTGGTGGAAAACCTTTGAAAAATTTCGTGCCCTTTATTTGGTGAAGATTTAAAAGACCAGGTATCTCCCATCACTTAGAAGCATGACTTTTATTCAAATTAAGGCCTCACAAAGTTAAGAAGAGGCTAAATGCTGCCATCTTGTAAGTGCCCAAAGTTTTGAATTGATGTGATAACATCAAGGGACGTGGCATCGTTGTTCAATCCACAAAGCACATACGTAACAAATGATACATAGACTCCATTTATAATGTACATTATGCAGAAAGGCAGTGTCTTACTTGTGTGGGATTACCAGACCACTTCCAGAGTTGTCGCCCAGGCAGGACTGGAGCCATGTTTGGCAGAGCGTCTGGAGAGGACATCCTCTGTCTCTTGGCCGATGACGGGTCCTTAGAAGGGGGCTTGGGCTGCTGGCTCACCACATTCGTTTGGCTGGAAGGGTGCGTGTTGGGAGCGCTTTCTTTCCTTTTCATCTGGGGTTTAGCTGCACCACTGTTAGCAACAGCACTCCTGTTGGATACATAGTCCTGCCTGTCTTCTGTCCTCTCGCCCCTGACCTGTGACCCAGAGACAGCCATGGAGGCTTTGGTGTTGTAGCTGGAGGCTGAGGGGGAAGGGCCGGAGGTGGCGGGGTCGGGGTTAGGGTGGTCGGAGGCGGCGCTCTGCCGTTGTTTCTGCTTGTCCTGTCGGAGCAGTGCGCGGCGCAGCAGCACCGAAGATGAGTCCTCGTCAGAAGAGTAAGACGAGTCATTGTCTGAGGAGCAGAGGGAGGAAGAGGAGAGGGATCCGGAGGAGGAAGAGGAGGATGTGGAGGAAGAGGAACAGAGGGAAAGGCGGGAGAGGAAACGCCCGCCGGGGAGGGATGCAACTGCCGGTACCGCCCTCCTGGCTTCTTCATCTTGACCGTCTTCATCATCATCCTCATCCAGCTCAGAGTAAGAGCTGGGACAGTCGCTGGGGTAGTCCAAACTGTAATCCCCACTTTTTCCCCCAAGGCTGGCAGGCACAATACCCTTTTTCAGAGGTTGAGTGCTCTTTGCAGTCACATCAGATCGGACCACACCACTCTCTCTCTCTGCTTGTCCCTTTTTGCTGTCTTTCACAAGAAGTGCAGGGTGGATGTATCGCAGTGGGGCTCCTGCAGAAGCCAAGCCCTTTAGTCCTCTCCCTCCACCCGCTCCGAGGCGAAGCAGGGCTTTGCTGTTCTTTGTTTTGGGAGAGGTGACGCCTTCATGGTCAAGCTTTACCAAGTACTGTTTCCTGTTACGATCATTGCGCTCAGAGGGAGCTGCCATCGTCACGGCAGAAGAGGATGGTGTCGAGGAGGTATCCCGAAGCCCCAGAGATGTACCAACCCTACTAACTGGTCGCCCAGCACAAGAGTTCCCAGCACCTACGAAAGCAGCATAACCGTTGGCGATGCTACTGAAGGAGTCAACCTCGAAGGGGGAGCCAAAGATGCCTTTGAGGGGCGCCGAGGACACAAGAGGGTGGGAGTTGGGTCGATGGAACAGCCCATGGTCCCGCTCTCGAATTCTGCGCTGCGTCTTGCGGGAAGTTCCATTAAAGAGGAAGAAGTCAACTGGAGGCCTCTTCCTCGGGGCAGACCAGCTCAACAAGCTAGTGTTGCCTTTGGTTACAGTACTCGACGATAATGGTGGCGCAGTTGAATTCTTGGGGATTTTCTTGGGCCTTCCAACTAAGAAGGAGACAGAGAGGAATTTCACTTAATAAGAAGTGACATATTCTGAGAGATGAGTGAGATTAATTATGAAACTAAAAGCTCTCGAGAAACCGAATAGCCTTATCTCTCGAATCTTGCATGAGCCAGGTAAATTTCAACATATCCATTTCCCTTTGAAACAACAAACCTGGTAAACCTGTATCTACCCTCGGGGTCATTTTCAAGTTAGAGATGAGTTATGGTACTGCTGCTTAATGATGCACACCACATCACTGACACTTAAAATAATGATTAATGCGGTCAAATGGAGGGCAAACAGGAATATTTCGTTTATGAGACTTGGTTTCCATACTTGAGGTTGAGAAGGTGCTCTTAATAACTAGCAAGTCATCATTCTTTAGATGTAGGATTTTTTTCAAACTAATCATCCATTGCTGGAGGGTTAGTGTGTATGTCTACCTGTAGGTGTTTATATGTGTGTGTGTGCGTGTGCGTTTGAGTCTGGTTGAACTAGTATCCCCTCTATATTTGGCGAAGTCTGACTGTTTGACTTGAGGCTACAGTGCCTGAGTGACGTTCCACTGTGAAATCAAAGGAGAGACGCGGGCACCGGTAAAGTACATAGCTTAAAATCCTGCCAATCTCTCCTCCACACAACATGCTCAAGCCTGGCGAGTTTGCCATGGTGTAAGACCTTGTTAAGGCCTATGAAAAAGCAGGTATTCTGTTGGGTATAATATCCTACTGTTATACCTGGTCTCTTCACTTGGGGCTTGCCTGTTGTTTCCCCATTGGCTGGTCTGTCCATGGCTGAGTGCTTCTGGGTCGAGTTTTGTCGTCCACGGCGGCCAGGCGAGATCAAGAGGGCTGGAGAGGGCTCTGCACCTGAAAGTGTTGCGGGATGAGGGTTGTGTCAAGTTATTATTATTATACTATTCTACTATTCTTTCAATCTTCCTGTCACTCTACTCTACTCTACTCACAGTGGACTTGGTAGGCGGGGGGCAGTAGTCTGATGTTGGGGAGGGAGATCCTCCCTCGGTCTCCGTCGTCAAACTCCACCATCACGCTCCCATCCTTCTCCTCTTCCCCTGGGCCTCCTACACACACACAATGGGGCAGTGGTGAGTCATGTGTTAAACACACATTCGAGAGGAAGGACATGGAACGTGTGTCTTTCCTCACCTCTGTGGACGTATCCCGGGTAGAGGCATCGGGAACGCTCGCTCCAGTAGGCGCACACTCGCGTCCCAGCGGCTAAGATGGCCTCCGTCTGAGGCCGCACGTCCAGCACCTGACAGAATACAAACCAGTGTTTATAAGCTTTTATGCAGCAACACAACACAATCAACCACACAAGGGAAAACAGACACGACAAAAGCCTGGTGGTTAAAAGTGATGTTTCATGCGGTGTGTTATGTGATTATGGTTTAAATACTGGTTCAAATAAACAGGTGGGAAGACGTAGCTGAAACCCACAGCTTCCTGAAGCAGCTGTTCCAAAGAGTAGATCCTGGGCCGGTTTCCTCGCTCGCCTTCGATGACGACACTGAAGCTGTGGGAGAGAAAATGAACCAGAACGGTGGAAAAAGGAAACATGAGAAAAGGGTTCAATTAGATTTCATCTGAGAAACTGGGCCCTGTACTAATTTCTGAGGCTTTTCAAGGTTCTATAATGCCCTTTTTACACCAAAATTAGCGGGTATACCTGTTTTTTTTTAACGTGAGTAAACCTGCTTAAAAATAGGCGATTGACACTGTTCCCATTGCCAGTGAAAGAGTATGCCTTTCTTTTTTCTTTCAGATGTTGGAGTCGCTCAGAGCCCAGCGGGGAGCGGTCGGCACAGTCCCTACAGCAGTCCCTACCACAAAACATTTCATGGCCCCACATGCGGGAAAAAAAGGTCAATAACTTCTGACTTCAATAATTCTAAATGGGATATGAAGTGATCGAATGATACACGGATATTCATGTCTGTTTACACGCCAACGTCCAGAACTTCAATGTATCGTGCTGTTATAGGGGCGAAAATGAACCTGTCTAACTGGGTCTCATGTTTCCATCACAGTGGATCAGAGCCGATCAGGGCTGGGACCAATAAATACCTGTGACTACTGCAGAGTAATATGTCCTGGGAATGAAACCCGGGTGAAACCTTTCCCACTAATGACAAACGCAAGATGTTAGAGGGTGTTACTGGGTTTTTTGTGCACTGGAAAAGGGGTATAGGTTTGCCTCAGCATGGATAGTTCTTCAATTTACTTTATTTGAGTGGTAGAGCTCTTTGACGCCATTGGAATTGGAATTTGTCCGTACCAGAAAGAGATGGAGACTTAGACTGATCTGAACTGACCCAAACCTCACTGAATTTGACTTAACTGAGCGCCACGAAAGCAGGTTATGAATGAATCCGAACTACGGTGAACTAACAAGAGCTGAGGCGATGGGGCCTTACATGTCGGGCAGGTCCAACGTGTGGACACACGCGGCGTAGAGCAGCTCATCCTCCTTGGAGATGAGGATCTTCAGTCCATCCACCAGCATCTCCTTACTGAGCACACAGTTAGGCAGGGCTGAAAGAAAGAACCAAGGTGGAGGGTTGAATACATTACGGTCAAATCTAAACCACCGTGACTGAGCGTAATCTCTTCCGATTGCATCTACTAACCGGGTATCCTCGTAGGCATGTTGGGAGGAAGAAGGTCTTGTTCCTCCTCCTCCTCCTCCTCCCCCTCCTCCTCCTCGTCCTCCTCCTCCCCCTCCGAGAAGCTGCTCTCTTCATCCAGCCGAAAGTCATCGTCCGCGGCAAAGCTCTCCAGCAGGCGGCTCACGGCGTGGCCTTTAGCCTGCTGAAGGGAAACAGGACATGACGTCACCTCACCCAACAGGAAGCAGGATATGGGATTCATTCATTATCTGGCCAATTCCATTTAAGTGTGAAGCAGGAACAGCAGGCGATCAAATCAAAGGGTTTCCGCCATCCGCTTGGACTAATGTGGAAAGAGCCAAACGCCGACCTAACAAAACATTAGTTGTCGACATTTTCTGTTGAACAAAGGATGACTGGCCAGATAAAGAAAAGGAAAGAAAAACATGGGATGGGGGTTCAAAACTATCCTGTACAGTCTTTGGTTTCTTTTTCAGTGAAAAAAGCATTTAGGGATGCCAATTCCTCTAGCCTTACAGAAAAAAAGGCATTCCCAAGAAATACAAATACATAGAATTGCACTCACTCACACACACACACACACACACACACACACACACACACACACACACACACACACACACACACACACACACACACACACACACACACACACACACACACACACACACAAAGACAAAGACAGAACCACTCACACACACTCACTCACCCAAGAGTATCACCCCTCTCTTCAGACCGGTTTAGGCCAGCCGATCTAACGCTAAATGATGACTGATGATGGAAATGTAAAGACAGCTCACTCGACAGGTTTCTACATGTGTTGTGGTCATATATCCAGGAAAATACTGAAAGTATTATGAGCTTGTGTGTGTGTGTGTGTGTGTGTGTGTGTGTGTGTGTGTGTGTGTGTGTGTGTGTGTGTGTGTGTGTGTGTGTGTGTGTGTGTGTGTGTGTGTGTGTGTGTGTATGTGTGTGTGTGTGTGTGTGTGTGTGTGTGCGTGTCTATGTGTGTTGTCGTAGGGAGTTTTCCACATTAGGGGATCATATATTTTCGTGACAGAAGTTTCGTCACCAGAGGGCACGGAAGATTATTCACTTTTGGTGAGGGTGTGTCTTTGTTTGCGTGCGTGCATGCGTGCGTGCGTGCGTGCGTGCGTGCGTGTGTGTGTTTGCTTTTGTGTCGGGTTGTGTATATATCCAAATTCATGCAGCTGTATAAATATGGCATTTTATTATTTAACGTCAATACGTGTAACGATATAAATGACTTTAGAGGTTGGCGTTGCCAGTGCACACATGCTTGAGGGTTTATGAGCATGAAGCTTTTGAAGTATTTTGAGTGAAGGTTATTTCTGTGTGTGTTTGTATATTTTACAAACATGGTAATCTCTTAGTTAGTGTCTACTCATCAATGTGTGTGTGTGTGTGTGAGTGTGTGTGACTGGGTGTGTGCTGTTTTGTGGGTGTGTGTTTTTTAGGGGGTTGTGTTGACGTGGGCGGTTTTGACAGAAAGATGGTTGCTCATTGTGCTACAAAGAAGGACTGAGCATTAAATGATTGTTTCTCTGGATCCCTTCCAGCGCAGACAGACTCTTGTTTGTTAGCTGGGTGCCTCCACCTCAGGCACTTTGTGACACCCAAAATGAAAATGTTCTCTCCATAGCTGTCCTTAAAGTAGAAATCTAGAAGATCGTCTTCGTCTACAAGTCCCAGAATTCCACTAGAAATTAGAAACTTGGCAATGTTTTTCTCAACATTTATCTTTTTCTCAACATTTATCTTTTTCTCAACATATATCTTAAAAAAAAAAAAAAAATCGAATTCACCGCAGCCGTTGACTTCTTGCGCATGCCCGATCAGTGCATTCTTACAAGGAAAGATCACCAACATTGGCAACAGCATTCAGAGGAGAGCGTGCATAACACAAATACATTGAACAGCTTTTTCTTGTAAAGTGACAACTAAATAAATTATCAAATATGGTATTCATGTTTTTGCAAAAAATATTGCGGATAACCACTTTAATGTGAGTTGGAATGGAGTATTTAAGCCTCATTGCGTTGTCTACAGTCACATGATGCTTGTTTTGGTGCCCTCTCATTCACATTGTATAATCGGCCCAAGAAGAGTAGCCTTCCCAGCAGACCCTGGTCCCCTACCTGTTTGCCTCTGCTCCGACGTCGCCTGGAGGTCTCATCGCTCTGGCTCCCCAGCCACAGGGCCTTCCTCTGCAACACCATCCACACAACAAATATTATCACAAAGCGAGGGCCCAGCTGCAACCTCTCATTTCTATTCCGATGATTGAGCCCTCTCACCTTTCCCAGAATGCCCTGTGCGTCTGAGCTCTTCCCCGCGGCTTCTCTGTTGGTCCCATGTGCCTCGATCAGAGCCCCGCAGTTCCCCCTGCCGTCGCCGAGACCGCTGCCCGCTGACGATGCCCCCCAACCGGGCAGAGATGGTCTCTTAACCCCCTGGTAGTCTGGGCGTCTCCTCTCCGCGTAGACGAGGTTGGGTCGAGGTTGTTGAGACAGACTCACACCTGTGAAGAAGGAACGATTATACATTGTTAGATGTAATATAATATAAACAGTGATATTCCCTGCGGAGTAATCATTCAAATGTAACCAGCAGGATCTGGTCTCTTACTCCTGGCTTTGTGATTGGCTTGGAGATTGGCGGAGGGTGACGCAGGACAGCCGATGAAAAACGCTTTTTCCCGAGCGCTGTCTTTAGAGGAGGATGAGGTCATCTTGATGTCATTGTCGTTGTCGTCGCTGTCGCAGCTGCCTTCCACGTCCTCCACTCCTGCGAGATCAGAGTGCGGATACAATCAGTCAAGACCAGCCGATCAGCATATACATCGATGGGGCGAGCCCTCAATACCGTTGGCGCCTAAGGTTCAGCGGCTAACGCTCGTAAGATCAGAACAACATCTGCAGGTTCCCCGCCGCGCCGCGCTCCGCGGGGGTTCATGGGCAAGGGATTTCGTCACGCAGCCGACGGACGCGGAGGTGGGAACCATCGCCAACGGCAACCACGCCCCGATCCTCAAGCGTCGTCGAGGACCTGAATGTTATTTGCATATAAACAAGTACACGCGAGCATACACAGAAACAGACACACATACTACACACGCACCCGGATAACAAGAGACACACACACACACACACACACACACACACACACTGATCAGCATTCGCAGCTGTGCATGTGTGTGTGTGTGTGTGTGTGTGCGTGTGTGTATGTGTGTGTCTGACCGACTGGTGGAGGGGGTAGGGGGAAGGAGGGCAGGGAGGTCATGTAGGGTGTTGACACATCTCTGACACACTTGTCACTTACATGGTGTTCTCCTCATCTCCCCCCCTCCCACCTCTCTCTCTCTCTCTCTCTCTCTCTCTCTCTCTCTCTCTCTCTCTCTCTCTCTCTCTCTCTCTCTCTCTCTCTCTCGCACACACACACACAGAGGACAACGCACACACGCAACCTACTTCACGTAGCCATCACCCTCGGAAGTCAGTCTGGCAGTGTAACAGTTTTCAGACTCAAGCTTGTGTTAATTTTACTGACGCGGTGACTCGATCTTGGAAGTAACGCAAATCTCTTTTGGTTTTTAAATAAATGCACTGTCATAGTGTCTGGTTTGGTGCGTGTGTGTTTGTGTGTGTGTGTGGGGGGGGGGGGTGTGACATTCTGCAGAGGAGCCAGAGTCAGGGCTCATGTTTCCGTACGGGGTCAGAGGTGAGCGTGTGAGGGTGGGGGGGTTGGACCGGTGGGTGGGGGGATGGGGCGGGGGGGCGGTGTCACTAGGGGCTGGGAATGCCTGCGTTGTGTCATTAGCGGCTTTTAACGGTGTGACAGGGGGAGCTGGGACCCCGGCGGGGGACTTCTCACTCTCGGACGTTACGCAGACTGACTGGGCGGATGGGCGGATGGGTGGATGTATTCTCTGGTGTCGTTTTCTTATTTTGTCTCCTCCTTCCCCCCATCAGGTCTTTCTGTCATCCACCACATTCATTATATACATCGAATATGCTTTGGCTAATCACAATGCTTTTCTGTCATGGGGACAAGTTGTTCCACCTAAATCCGCCGACGCTTTTTAACTCATTGTGGGATGGTTTATACCAGGCGGGTTCCTTCTCCACCTTTTTTTGGCCTAATTTTTCCTATTCTTCTTTATCTTTTTTCTTTGTCATCACTAATTAATGTTTATGAATTACAATTCACATTTCGGCCTATAAGCAACAGGCTGAGGCAAAATCAGCATCACCGAGATGACATGATTAAAAGGTTTAAATTCAAAGTGCAGATATTATTAGATTAGGTTGAGAAGTTTGTCTGGTTGACCACAAAGTACAAACAAGTAACTAACCGTTTCCAGAGCTCTCGCTCTCGCTCTCCTCCTCCATCCCTTCCTGTTTGACACAGGCCCTGCCCCCTTTGAAATGGACCCTGGCGGAGTCCATTAGAACCTTTGGCTTGCGGCCCCGCCTCCTTCTCGCCGTCTGATTGGCCGCCCAGTCCTGCTGCGGGCCTGACGTGCCCGCTACACAAGGATGCACAGTCAATGTAGAGTCTGACAGCAACATCTATGGCGATGATGCTGCGTAACTTCTATCGATAATATGTAGGATTATGCTGTAGTCTATAGCCTATGTTCTTCTATCTTATAAATGGTAAATGAACAACATCTTATAGAGCGCTTTTCTAATCTTGTGACCACTCTTTACAATACTTGTCTCAAATTCAGCCATTCATACAATGATGGTGAAGGCCACCGTGCATGGCACTTGCTCAAGGTCGACGTGCGTCCGGGGAAGAGCCGGGGATCGAACCAGGAGCCCTCAGATTAGCGGAGGACCCATTCTACCTCCTGCGCCACCTCGAACCTTAATTATAATGCGTTGCATGCGTGTAAGGGTATGCGTTCTCCTCCAGTGCCCACCTGTGTCTCGTGGTCTGCAGTGACCGTTGGAGTTGGCTCCGGGCCCCGGGGCGGCTCTGCGGTGCAGCAGGCCTGCTGAGGCTGCTCCCCGCTGGGCCGCCGCCTTCTGCTTCAGCTGGGTCACCCGTCTGGCCAGCCTGGAGCTCAGGGCGCTCGGACGACCTCTTCGTTTGCAATGAACGTTCATCTGGTGGGTGGGCGGAAAGAGAGGACAGACGAGAAAACTCAAGACTCGGAGAGAAAATGGAGGGGAGAGAGGAGGAACGCTCCACGGCTGGAGAGGGAGGGGAAGTTGGATCGCACACGGTCGCCCGTTAATTCAGTGAGTCCGAGCAGAAGGCTTGTGGGAGGGGAGGGACTGACCTGTGCCACGCCGAGGCCGTTGAATCCGTGGTTGGTCAATTTCTTCCGAGCCTTCCCTTCCAAAAGGCTAAGCCCCGCCCTACGAGACAGATGACAGTTGGATGAGAAAGGAAGTGAACCCCCAATCCTACAATCCTAACCTCACAGACTGCAAATTAAAAAAACACAAGCTGGCGCGGACGTTTTGTCCCTGGTAACAACAACGATCCATCTACGACATCATCCACCGCTCCCTTTGTATTTCTTTCGTACCCCCTCTTGGCCTCATCACTCCATTCTGACCAAATTCTCGACTCACTCTCTCTCTCTCTCTGCTGTGGCTTTTGGGGGCGTTTGCAATGAGAGGGAGGGTAAACGGAAATGTTTAGCGTAGCTGCGAATATGTACAACGAACTGGGGAAGAAAAGAACTGGGGCGGAAGAGAATGAAATGTGAACAGAGCCAGAGGTGTAGAGAGGGGAGGATGGAGGAAGATGGGATAAGCTGGAGAGATTTTAGGAGGAGGGATAGAGAGAGAAAGAGAGAGAGAGGGGGGGGATTAAGAACAAGCATGAATGAGCAATGGAGAGAGAGCATGAGTGGGATAGAGAGAGAGAGAGAGAGAGAGGTAGGTAGGTAGGGGCCTCTGGGGAGTCTGTCCACTGACCTGAGCTCCAGGAAAGGATCAATAAACACTAACCTCTATTGAACATAACTCCTCCAACCCTCTCTCTCCCTCTCTCCTTCCATCATTGTATGCATTGTATGCTCTCACTCACACCACAGGCTCCCAAGTCTAATGTAGACACACACACACACATACACACACACACACACGCACACACACACACACACACACACACACACACACACATTCATAAGCACATGTAGACATGCAGGTGCACATAAGGGCTGGTGGGCATGTGATGTGCATACACACACGCAGGCGCACACACACACACACACACACACACACACACACACACACACACACACACAGTCAGCAGCTGGTGTCTGAGACGGGTGAAAACTTATATTCCCACAGCAGCTTGGCTTGGCTGTGAGCGTCAGCCCTCCAGAGATTATGGGGGGGGGGGGCATAAGAGGAGAGGAGAAGAGAAGAGAAGAAGAGCAGAGAGGAGAGAAGAGAGTGAGGGAGAGAGGAGAGGAGAACAGAGGAAAGGACAGAGGGACTGTATGGTACGGTGCTGTACTACGGGGTGCAGGGGAGGAGAGCTGTGTTTTTCAGGTGGACAAAGGAGGAGGGAATAAGGAACAACCAGCATAAAGAAGTAGCTCTGGGTCTCTTCACCTCCACCCTGTTCCCCCCCTTCACTGTCCCTGCTCTGCTCCTCTGCTTCATCTTCTCAAAACACCTGGAACCCTCCCCACCCTGCCTTCTATCTATCTATCTATCTATCTATCTATCTATCTATCTATCTCTCAAATGAACTCATTCCCTGGAGTGGTTGCACACACATCTCTCTCTCTCTCTCTCTCTCTCTCTCTCTCTCTCTCTCTCTCTCTCTCTCTCTTTCTCTCTCTCTCTCTCTCCTACCCATCATCCCTTGCTCCTCGCTCTCCGATCACCCAGACGTGTTACCACTGACCTTTCACCCCGCGACCCCCACTGGGTTCATAAGGCACCGAGTGAACCCAGTGTGTGTGTGTGTGTGTGTGTGTGTGTGTGTGTGTGTTCTCCTTTAAGTGCCTTTGTCTGAATCAATTGATTACACATTGCTGTGTTGTGTCTCAAACACAGACAGCTCACAGAGACAATAGTGGGCAGGGATTCGATTTTTTTTTAATATCTCACACCATCTTTAATCTATTTTCTTTATTTGACGCACACCCACCCTGCACAAACACACACACACACACACACACACACACACACACACACACACACACACACACACACACATATATAAGGGCATACAAACATTAAAAACACGGCAGCACGATGAATAATGACACGTTCGTTAATAACGACCAAAAAGCGACTAAGGCACGTAGCAATCAGCTTTACTAATCAAACAATTTTAATGCGTGTGTGTGTGTGTGGGTGTGTGTGACTGTAGCCCGTGTTGTCATTTTCATTAGGACCTTCTAATCATGGTTACCGTGACAACTGTGGAGTTTCTTTAATCATTATATTAAGGCTAACAGAGGTGGAGCATCATGGGAAAACACATTTATCACGGTGAGCTCTGAATGTGAAGTCGATGGTACTGTGTGTGTGTGTGTGTGTGTATGTGTGTGTGTGTGTGTGCGCGCGTGCGCGTGTGTGTGTGTGTGTGTGTGTGTGTGTGTGTGTGCTGGGGGAGTATGTATCTGCGTTTGTGATTTGTGTAGTAGTGAGTCGTCTGAGCATGTGTTTTCAATTGTGTGTGTGTGCAACCATGTGCATCTATATCTGCATGCAGGTGAGCAGCCATGTGCCTTCAAAGCACACTCAGAATGTGTGTGTGTGTGTGTGTGTGCGTGCGTGCGTTTGGAGGGAGGGTTGAGAGGGTGTTGTTGAATCGTTCATCACTGTGATAACTTTACATGGGGGACTTTGTCCATCCTGCATTAATACTCTCTGGAGGTTCCCAGCCAGGATGTAATCAATGCGAGTGATAAATATGATTGGGGTGATTAATGATGATTAATGATGATTAATGAAGATAAATGAAGGCCTCGTCTCCACTCCCATCGGCCATTTACAACGCCATGAACCCCACACCCGACACACACACATACCGGAGAGGAGGCATGTTTGCGTGTGAGTATGTGCTATTTAAAGTGCCTGCTAATTAGATAAATGCGCATCATTATATTTCTGACAGACAACTCTTAGATTTACTTTTAAATTATCTTTATTTATTTTGTATCGTTTGAGGTTGGTGTCTGTGCTCTACTGCTCATCACACCCAGCAAGGTGTGCTGCAAACATGCGTGGTTAATGAGCTAGAAATATAGGAGTGATGAGCTGGAATCCCCACATTGCATAGAAGAGTAGAGACCAACAGGTGGATGCAGGGGAGGTGGAGGGAGCGCAGCAATGCAGCAAGCAGGCAGCACAGCAGGTAGAACAGGGGGGAATGGCTGCTTAATTAGGCCGACCCATAAGACAGACAGAACAGGCTCCACAAGCTACACTCCATAAAAATTTAATTCCAAGTCAATTCAACTTAAAAAAGTGCAAAAAAAAAAAAGGCTTTACACGCTCTCTCTCTTTACGCCTTTGTTACTGACCGGAGTGTCTTGGAGCCGTCTGCGCCGGCGGGACCCGGGGTGGACTTGCGCTTGGGGGGGCGTCCGGGGCCGCGGCGCGCTGGGCTGCGGGACAAGTCCTCCCTTCTGAAAGGGCGGTGGAGATTTAAAAAAAGGGGAGAGAGAGAGAGAAGAGGGGGAAAGGAGGGGGTTGGATGAACGTTGTGTTCGGCGCAGACGATGTATCAAGAGGCTGACGACAGGCGACTGTTCCTGATCAATCGGAAACAGTACGTTTATATATATGAAAACGACGTGAAAGCGGAAAACGAGCAAAAGCAGGCTACATGAAGGGGTCGTGCATTTCTGTGTGTGCTGGTGTGTGTGTGAGTGTGTGTTCTTACTGGTGCTCGTGCTTCCTCTGAAGTTTGGCGAGCTCTCTCTGCTTCTCCTTGTAGCGCCGCTGCAGCTCGGCGAGCTGAACGCGCATCGCCAGCTCCTCCCCTCCCATCGTCTCCATGGTGACTTTGGCCACGCATACCTGGCAAAAAATACGCGAAACAGACAATACAAACGCAGAGAGAGATTTAATACAGAAGAATCAATCAATCCAATATCAACCAATCAACCAAATATGGAATTATTGATATTGGTAAATATTCGCTGTGGACCAACCGGCTCGTGGCGGGGGATCCAGCGGCCCTTCCTACGCAGGTTGAGCCTCTCCCTGATTGGATACTGCTGCCCGGCGTACGTGGCTCCACCCCCTTCGATCTCCAGCGCACGGGCAGCCGCCAGGGTCGCCAGGCTGCGGAGGTCGAAGGTCAGCTTGTCCTCCCCTGCGGAGATGGAGAGCACAAGGACCAACGGATTTATTTATGGAGTGATAAAGATGTTGTACGTTGAAAAGTGTGGATATTTATGGTGTACACCACGCAGTCTCTTTGATGTATATTGGTGCAATGGCTTTATCATACACACACACACACACACACATAGACACAGGCGATGGTTGAGTGAAAACTAGAGGAGAGGAAGAGATCTAAACATCTATCACTGTCATTAATTCTGCCGTCGTCACCCAGCCGGCAGATGACAGAATATTCATGAGACTGTCCGTGCACACACACACACACACACACACACACACACACACACACACACACACACACACACACACACACACACACAAGAACACAATTTTTTCTGAGCAGTGCAGACATGGACAGACTGTGTGTGTAGACCTGTGTGTGTGTGTGTGTGTGTGTGTGTGTGTGTGTGTGTGTGTGTGTGTGTGTGTTTTAGATGTGAAGATTCGGAGAGAGAGACAGACAGACAGAGAAAGAGAGGCAGAACTGAAGTGGGAGAGCAGGCGAGAGGCTGACGTGGGAGGAGAGGCAATATGAGACAAAAATGTTTATTGAGCTATCTATTTATTCTCCTACACCTCCTCATTACGGTAACATCATCTCAATCCCCCTTTGGAGAGAGAGGGAGAGGAGCAGAGGAGGAGAGGAAAGGAGAGGAGGATGTGCTCCGGACGAGTGGTAAACGGAAATCATCCAAAGGTTAGAGAGTTATTATGAGAATGTGTGCATAAGAGAGAAACGGAGAGGCAGAGTTTAGGGAGAGAGAGAGAGAGAGAGAGAGACAGTGTGTGTGTGTGTGGGTGTGGGTGTGGGTGTGGGGGGTGGTGTGTGTGTGTGTACACATGTTGGCATGTGCTCGCTTGGAGTGCTCACTATACGTAGCATCTGCAAGGCCAATAAGCAGTGTCTGGTTTAACTACTGGATCACTCAGTCACTGGAGCTGAAAGAGCCATTTACAGACATCATTAAAACCTGTGTGTGTGTGTGTGTGTGTGTGTGTTTGTTTGAGTGCACATATGTCAAATATGGGTTGTGTTGCATCTATCTATCTATCTATCTATCCATCCATCCATCCATCCATCCATCTATCAATCATCTATCTATCTATCCATCCATCCATCCATCCATCCATCCATCCATCCATCTATCAATCATCTATCTATCTATCAATCTATCCATCCATCCATCGATCTATCCATCTATCGATTCATCCATCCATCTATCTAGATAGATAAATAGAAAAAGAGAGGGAGAGATAGGGATGTATCAGTTGTTCTTGGATAATGTGTCCCCCCGATGAGCCAATGGGACGCTCAGATTACCCAGGCTGAGTGACATCACCGCTGACATCACCACACCTGCTTTCGCATTCTGGAGGACGGCAACAATCAATAGATACCGTCCGTCCGCAATGTACGGCACAAAACCCACACACACACACACACACACACACACACACACACACACACACACACTTACTCAAAAGCACACACACACACACACACACACACACACACACACACACACACATACACACACACACACTTATTCAAAAGAACACACACACTGATTTGGGCTCTTGCTGGCATCTAAGACATCTACGCTAATACACACTAATCTAAAATCTAAAAGGGTTGATGGGGGGAAAAGGGGAAAGGACAACCCAACGGTTGTAGCGTTCGCAGCCCAGGGACCCCGTAACATAGGACTAATAAAGTTAATTGAATTGAATTTCCAACAGAAGTGCAGTAATGTTGATACAAGGGGGCCTCGCTCTGTGGGGTAAATTTCGGCGGGAGAAGAATATTTCGCCAAGTTTTCCAATCTGTAATTGCGATCTCCAATGTGCGGCAGAGATATCTATCCTTGGGTTTTTTCATCTCCCAAACGCAGCACAAAAAGAGATAAGAACCGGCATCAGGAGTATTAATAAGATTCCACGCGTCTGGGCAGCGACATGAGCGGATTGGGATTTTATTTAAAAAAGAAATGTATAAATTTGTCGCGATTTAGACACAACATCCACCGTGCGATGACAGAGGTTATTGATTTCACACACATTAAGCATACTAACCACACGCACAGACCCGTGTATAAACAGAGGCGGGAACACAAACACACACACACACACACACACACACACACACACACACACACACACACACACACACACAGCAGAGCCATCTGCACAGACATCTGAGACTTGTGATTTTTTTTCACTTACAGTATTAATTCGATCAAGGCTTGTAGAGGCAGGATTTATACACAAGCTTACATTGGTTTAATGTGAAAAAAGTAAAGGGTAACGGGGAATAAAGAGAGAGAGAAAGATAGAGAGAGAGAGAGAGAGAGAGAGAGAGAGAGAGAGAGAGCAAGAGAGAGAGAGCGGCGCAGGCAGTGAGAAGCGAGTCTGGCGCAGACGCTCACACACAGACACACTGACGGAGGAAAGCCAGGATTCATCGGGGATTACTTAACAGCTTACACACGTACGCACACACACACACACACACACACACACACACGCACGCACGCACGCGCACACACGCACACACACACACTCACGCACACACGCTCACACACAGACGATGGCACAAATAAAAACTTGCTCCCTCAGAGGAAGGAGAGGAGGAGAGCAGAGGAGTGGAGAACCTCCATGAGGCGTGTTTTAAAAGAAAGGCTCTAATTAGCAAAGCTGGAGAGAGTTGGTCTGCCCCGCTGTCAGTGAATGTCAGTGTGTGTGTGTGTGTGTGTGTGTGTGTGTGTGTGTGTGTGTGTGTGTGTGTGTGTGTGTGTGTGTGTGTGTGTGTGTGTGTGTGTGTTCACTGTCTGGGAGCCTAACCTTCTTGTTTGCCCATACAGTATCTGTATGGTGTTGCTATGGTGTTTTAACAATGTCACTATTCTTCTCATCCTCCTCTTCCATCTCCACATCCACTCAATCTCATCCTCTCTTCCTCCTATCTCTCTGTTCTCCCTCCCCACACACACACACACACAATCTCCCAACTTCCTCAACATCTGATCTCTGGACAGGAACAGGCGGAGAAAGCTGGAAAGTCAGCAGGAAGTGTGTGTGTGCTAATACATTGGGTCGAGTGTTTGTGTGTGTATTTGTATTGCTATATTTGTGAGGACCAGCATGAGTTTTGAACCATTTGTGGCACACACTGTGTGTGTGTGTGTGTGTGTGTGTGTGTGTGTGTGTGTGTGTTCACTGTCTGGGAGCCTAACCTTCTTGTTTGCCCATACAGTATCTGTATGGTGTTGCTATGGTGTTTTAACAATGTCACTATTCTTCTCATCCTCCTCTTCCATCTCCACATCCACTCAATCTCATCCTCTCTTCCTCCTATCTCTCTGTTCTCCCCCCCCCCCACACACACACACACAATCTCCCAACTTCCTCAACATCTGATCTCTGGACAGGAACAGGCGGAGAAAGCTGGAAAGTCAGCAGGAAGTGTGTGTGTGTGCTAATACATTGGGTCGAGTGTTTGTGTGTGTATTTGTATTGCTATATTTGTGAGGACCAGCATGAGTTTTGAACCATTTGTGGCACACACTGTGTGTGTGTGTGTGTGTGTGTGTGTGTGTGTGTGTGTGTGTGTGTGTGTGTGTGTGTGTGTGCGCGCGCGCACACACACAGATTGACTGACTGGTTGACTGACTGACTGACCAAATAACATCATACATACAACAGCTAACCATCAGCTCACCTTCTGTGTCTCTCCCCTCCATCTCCCTGTTCCTCTGCTGGATCTCCAGCTCAGCCAGTTCTCCCAATATCTCCATGCCGTGGTTGTGGGGCATTGCCCGCGGGGCTGGCGTGATGGCCGAGGTGATGGGGGCCGGGCGGCACACGGCATCCCGTGTGGCACAGAGGGCGGCGGCGATCAGGAGCTCCAGGCTCCACATGTATGCACCTTGGAGCTGGGCAACACTGCTGGACGAGGACGAGCAGGACGGGGATGATGAGGACAGCGCCCCGGCTGGAAGGGAGGAGGAAGGCGAAGGAGGAGAGCTGTTTATTATCAACTCCTCCACCTCCACATCCTCTTCATCCTCGACTCGTTGGTCTTCCATCCTCTCCTCCCCGATTGGGAGCTCGGGACGTTGGCTTTGCGTACGCCCGGCTGTTTTCGGCTCCTTGGCCGCTTCCTCGTCCTCATTTCCCCGTGCGACCTCTTCCTCCTGCTCCCCGGATGGCTGCCTCTCCTCCAGGCCGGACGCCCTCCGGACCCGGCGTCCCTCGGAGAGCTGCGCCCGCAGGGCCTCGCTCCTGGCTCCACCCGGTGACTCTGGCTCGGGAGCCGGGGCCAAAGTGGGACATGGGGATGAGGGGACCGAGATAAGGTTCTTGGCACAGGACAGAGAGGGAGGCGCGTCCGTGGCTTTTGCGGTTCCGATCTTTGACACGGAACGTCCCCTAACTTCGGCCTGACGCTTGACCCTCTCTCCCTTCATTTCTACCACTTCGCAGTCCTCCTCCTGCTCTCCTCCGCTCCCTTCCTCCTCATCCCTGGCGAGGGTCTGGATGGAGCAGGGAGACGGAGACGGGAGGGACTTGGGCGCAGGCTCGGCAGGTTCGGCGGCCATGGCGGCGTGTTCAGCCAGTCGGGTTTCGGGAGGGGACGGGCCAGCCTTGTAACCGATGGCGATGGAAGAGAAGGGGTAGACCGGGGGGAGATCTGAAACAGAAAGGAAGAAACCCCGTTGACCACCGAGAAACTCACTTTGCGACGTTCGGCACGGTTCTCCTGTGTGGCTTTGTCAGTTCCCATGAAGCAAGATACGGTCATCTACACGAGACAAATGAACGCAAGGAAGCGACGACATCCTTCCCGTGACAGCTGACATACTGCGTAAGAGGGGAAAGGGTGGAGGCGAAGAAATTGAATAAGAGAATATGGCCGAGCTTAAGGGGCTCCAATTGTTGGTTACCTTTCAACATGTGGGGTATCAGTCACAAGACGAAGCGCACAACTAGCACGGTATCAGACACCACTGCAGGCTGCACACAACACAGGCACAGGTGTGTGTGTGTGTGTGTGTGTGTGTGTGTGTGTGTGTGTGTGTGTGTGTGCGGACAGCAGCATTGTCAGTATTGAATATATTTTGTCTGAATTTATGCGTCTTTGTGTATACGGTTTGGGTTATTGCAGATTGTATGTTTGCGTGTGTGTGTGTGTGTGTGTGTGTGTGTGTGTGTGTGTGTGTACACAGCAGTGTGTACACAGCAGTGTGAATAAGTGTATAGCACTGTGTTAGATATTGATGACACCCTGCCGGCTGCCTGTGATTGCAGTGCCGGCCCTGTCGCCCCTGCGTGGCGTTATTGATGGTATCCCTCCGCCCCCCTGACAACGCAGCCAGATGAATGTGTATCCTTCCGCCTGCTTCCTTTCAAGGACCCCTGAAGGATAAAAAGGACCTGCCTGAATATTTTACTGACCTTATGTTTCTCACACACACACATGCACACAAACACGTATGTGTGTGTGTGTATGACGGTAATATTTGTCTGACCTCAATGGCTGCCCTGGCTCTCAGTCTCCCGTTCTCATTTTTAACAACACAGAAGGGTGTGCACACACACGCACACGCACACACACACACACACACACACACACACACACACACACACACACACACACACACACACACACACACACAGGCTCAAGGACACACAGACCAAGGGTGCGTCCAGGCTTCAAACACTTCTCCCAGAATCAAAGAATAACATGCTTCAAAACCAGCACTACTCTCTCTCTCTCTCTCTCTCTCTCTCTCTCTCTCTCTCTCTCACCTCATCTTGCCCTCCCTCCTCTCAGTTTGCCTGTTTTTTCTCTCTCCTTCACATTGCTTGGCGTCTGGGCCTCGGCTCCTCACGAGCGTTCAAGAAGCTTTTATGTCTCGCTCACATCGACTGATAGGGGACAAAATAACGCTCTCTGGCCATTTATCTTTTCTCGGAATTCTGTGTATTTGCACGTTTCCAAATGCCCCCCGTAGACGAAGAAGAAGCGGAAATCCCTTCCGAAGCCGTTTTTCTACGGCTCGGCCGACGGCGCTGGACTCACCCGGCTCTAAGCTCTGTGGGTAATCCTGAGGGGGTTGCCCTTCACCTCTGTCGCTCCCCCTCTCAACCCCCTTGGGGAGGTGCGAGGGAGCGGGGCTGAGGGCCGGGGACCTGGGGGCCGCGGCGGCCGGGCTGGGGGCCGGGTTGAGCAGGTGTTGCGGCCTCCTGGACGGCGAGCGGTAGAGTGGGGACGGACAGCTGCTGGGACATAGCCCCGGGGAAGGCGTGGAGGTCTTGGGAGGAGGAGGAGGAGGAGTGTGGGAGAAAGGCTTGGCCTCGCGAGCTGACGAGGAGGAGGCGGAGGACGACGACGACGACGACGACGATGACGACAACGATGTCGACGACGGCGACGAAGAAGAAGAGCGGGTTCTGGAAGCCGGCGATTCGCTCGGCGAGTCGTCGATGGTGATGGCGGCTTCCTCGGTTTTTCTCTGCGAGAGAAAGAAAGGAGACGGGGAAGGTCAGAGACGGGGAAGGTCAGAGACGTATCGCGGAACGGGGTCATCAAAGAGAGACGGCGGTTGGGAAGGGGAACACCGGCACGCACCGCATCTGAGCCAATCAAAAAGCAGAGATGTGTCGAGTACAGAGGGGACTTTTATGTACGAGAAAAAAAAAAAATTTTCAATAAGAAGGAATTTCAGTCAAACATGCCAAAAGTAAAAGTGCAGAGTGACAAGCATTAAAGAAACACGTCAGGCTAGGTTCTGCTGCACTGACATTGAAAAATCACACTGAGTTAAAACTTTATAACAAAACTATGAAAGGCCAGTTAAAACATAATATATAGCATATAATCCGAACACATAACTCTGAAGAAGATATATAAACTTTCATTCCTGTTAAGTCAATATAATGTGATCCACCTCACAAAGGGCACGGTCACACTTAATACAGTAACTAAAGAGAGTTTTAACCTAAAAACTGGACAAGAGATCAGAATGCCTGCGAGGACATTGTTTTTACATTTGCAATATTGAGATATATATATACACTTTTAGAAAAACCCAATGACATGTGGCAGTAAATCATAAGCAGAGGCTAATACATTGGGTCGAGTGGGTCTGTTTGTGTGTGTATTTGTATTGCTATACTTGTGAGAAATAGCATGAGTTTTGAACAATTTGAGGGAGCACAATTTTGCAAGTGAGGCCATTTTGTCCAGTCCACACTTGGACTGGGTGTGTGTGTGTGTGTGTCTGCCTGCGTGTGTGTGTGTGTGTGTGTGTGTGTGTGTGTGTGTGTGTGTGTGTGTGTGTCTGCGTGTGTAAGTCTATGTGTGTGTGTTGTCCTACCTGTGCCATCGAGTGCCGGTGGATGTGGTCCATGGCTCGCTGCTGCTGCTGCTGGTGCTGGTGCTGCTGCTGCAGCGCATACATCTCCTGTTGCCGTAGGAACGAGGAGCGGGAGTAGACGGGGTGATGCTGCAGGTGTGGGGAGGGCCCCCGACCTCCATACACAGACGTCCACAGTCCGGACTGCTCCATCACATCTTGAGAGGGAGAGCGATAGAGAGGTAGAAAGAGGACAAAAGACAGGGGCGAGAGGGAGAGAGGAAGTCATTAGCCTTGATCTCTCGCGTTATAGTTTTGCCCAGGTCTTTCAGTGACAGAATGGGGGACAAATATTGTACAAAGGAACGGATTAATGAAAGAAGGAAATCCGGAATAGTAAAATACAACACCACAGTAGATTACGCTCAGGTCAATAATAAATTTGCAAATGGCCAAACATCAAACTTTTAAAATAGTTCACTAGTAGGACGGTTGTGTGGAATGGCACCGTAGCCTTTTAAATCAAAACCCCAACGTGGATTAATGTAAAACTCAGTCTACCCCTGGCAGTCATGCAGCTGAATGACAATGACGCAGACGATTGACCGATGCTGCCTCCACCTCTGGTTCCACCTCTGCCTCCATCTTTCTCCGATTGCTCAAATCAAGAGTGTTCTATGAATTCCTGATGTCAGTCTTAGCTCTGAGCCTTAAACGAACACAGTGGTGCATAATGTGTAGTAGTAGGCAGGCTTCACTCTTGCCATACTCTCCTGATGTTCCTGCCAGCTTGTCCATGATGGCTGGAGTGCTCTCTCCCTAAAGAGCTAATGAACAGCCACACATGTTTGAGCCTGACCAGGGCCGTTACTTCTCAACTTGTGGGTCATGGGGCCATTTCTAGTGGACCACAGGTGTATGCATGCACTTCTTCAAAAGTCTGTATAGATATTTTTTCGAAGTGTACCGACTTCCTGGTGCTTTTATTTTTAAATACCTATGACTTTGAAACTGCAGCATGTTGCTGTGAGGACCTCATGTCATGCACATCCTACACCTTCACACACTTGTTGTCGACCAGGCCAAGGAGTCCGAGCAGGTTGTCTTAGCATGCGCAGATTAACCAAAGAACGTCAGCTATGTAGTTTTGTCCAAGAAAAAAAATGAAGCCTCAGACATCAACCAAAGGTTTCTAGTTCCAGTAATGCAATACCCCCCCCCTCTGTTTCTCTCATCGTCCCTCTTTACTATGGTAGCCTTTCCAAAGGCCTGGCCACATACGAATTTGGCCACTTATTCATAAGGATGCCCGCACATGCTGATACAGACACACGAGCACACACACACACACACACTAATAGGCCAATACACACATAAACATGCATTCTAATGCACACACACACACACACACACACACACACACACACACTCACACTCACACTCACACTCACACTCACACTCACACACACCCCGTCTTGGCTGCCTCATCGCTGGGAACCTTTGTTCTGTGAGATTAGCCTGAGTGGGCTAATGTTTCCCAGGGGAAGGGTTCAGTGGATGCACTTCCCCTCTCTGCAGGAACTCCCACGGAGCGAGGCAAGGGAGCTCGGAGATAATTAAATTTCACAGCCTGTTTGCAAAGCATGGTATACACACGTATATGCACACACACACACACACACACACACACACACACACACACACACACACACACACACACACACACAAGTACACACACACCTAAAAACATACAGCCAAGCGCACTGTTGTTTTGCGTTGTTCAATCTTGTTCTTTGACAAGACCCAACACCGAACAATGTCTGTAATTCTTTTAGAAACTGAAAAGCGTACATAGCCCGGTGTCCTTTCAAGACACACTCCTCACACAAGTGCGGACTTCCACAGACACACACACACGCAGAAAACACACTCAGCTCCCCAAGCGCTGGCCTGACCGTTCGCCAGAGAGAGAGAGATGAGCCCCAGTCTAAATGGTTGGCCTAACATTGGGCACTTGGGGAGGAGAGGTGGAGGGTGGCGGGGGTTGATGTAATATCTGCTCCCATTAACACAGCTATAAAACACAGCTCCACTGACAGAGCACACTTAGTCGAGCATTTTACTATGATTAGGCAATGATACTAAAACTCTGGGAGAGAAATGGGAAGGCCTCCGACGGTACATTTGGAGGGGGAAGTGTGAGAGAAAGTCAGAGAGAGGCATTAATGAGGGATGCAGGCAGGCAGGGGGGGTATCTGCAGGAGGACAGTCATGAATTTGGGCTCAGGTAATTGTTTGTATTAATATGTGCATTTTATGTGTGTCACACTGTGTTTCCAGTCAGCGCCTACGTCAACTTGTGATCATAAGCGTCTGTGGCCACATCTGCTTTTCTGTGTGTCTGTGCACTACATTTGCGCGGGTGTGTGTCTGTGGTACCGAGGTGGTGATGCGGTCCGGGCTCTGCTGGCAGAACAACCAGAGGGGAGCTGGGGTCCTGGCTGAGAGAGCCCAGGACGGGCTGCAGAGGGCTGGGCAGACCTGGAGGGTAACCTGGGCCCATCCCAACATGGCTCAGTCCTGACAGAATAGAGATGAATCAAAACAACAAGAACGAAATGAAGTGAGGACAAAGAACAAAAAATTCAGAAGACAAAGATAAGGTGTCCAAGATATGTTTATATCTGAACAATTTGTTTACTTGACAAAAACAAAACAATTAGGCACTAATTGCCATCTAACAGACTGCAGTCTACAGTCTTACATTGGCCAATAGCAGGCTCCCTACCGTAGGTATGACCCATCCAGAGGGAGGGACTTCCTGTCCTCTGCATCCAATGATGGTGAGCCGTGTGTGCGTGTGCAGAGGGGTCGGCCCCTAATTGGCTGGCTCCACCAGGTACCAAAAGGTGAGAGGTCAGGTCACCATGGCAACTGCTGGATGGGTGGATTCTGGCAAATTCTACCCGGTCTTTGTTTTCTCTGAATGGTAAGGAGCAGGGAAGGTGGGAAACTTGTCATTTTATTTTGTCGATACGCTGCTTACCTTTTTTCCTCTTCGTCGCGATCATATTCATCATCATGTCCATTACTATCTTTTATCCTCATCATTGTCATCACTGTCATTACCACCCCTGCTACCATTATCATAAATAACAGCAAGGACCATCATCCTGTGTCTGGCTCCTGAGCTGTCATTATATGTTCTATTCCCTTAATATGACTACATAATAAGAAAATGATACTTCAGAGACATCTGTATTAGCCCTGCTGAAATAAATGCACAAGGGAGACAAAGAGAGAGAGAGAGAGAGAGAGCGAGAGCGTGAAAAGAAGAGGGGGAGATCACATCAAAGGGACGAGCAGTAAAAGTGATAGAGGACGGTGAGAGGAAGAGAGACAAAGCCACGGAGAGGGAGAGGGAGGCTAGAGGATGACAGCGCTGCAGTTGAGGGAAAAATGAATCAAGGATGCTGTGTGACTATGCATATATACATCTATACCGAATATCTTTATGTGTGTGTATCCCTATACCTGATGAGCATTTCTCTGTCTCTGTCCAGGTGATGAAGGCTTATCTGCTCCTCTGTTATCCTCTTCCTCTCCTCCGCCTCGCGGCCCAGGGGATACATGGAGCGAGACACACCTGAATCACAAAGCAAACCAACTCAAGACTCCCAGAAAACATAACCAAGTATCAGTGGGCTTGTTACAGACTGTGACCTCTGACCTTTCATACTGGGCAGCACCCTGCCTTGCCTGCTGTGCCCAGCGGGGGCATCTGGCAGGCGATGGGGGGGCCTGGCTACGGCGACGGCTATGCCCACAGGAGGCTGCCGCACCTCCCCCTCAGCTGTCTCCCCAGCCTCCTTCCCTCCTCTCTCCCCCTTCTCCCCCTCGCCAGCGGAGCCACGGCGAGGGGGGAGTGCCTGCTTAGGAGGGTCATTGGGGGAGGCATTGCTCCTCCCTCCTCTCTCTCCCCTCTCCGACCGCTCTCCGCCCTGCTTGAGGCACCCCAGACCACCGAAGGGACTCCGCTGGGGGAGCAGCAGAGGTTGCTGGGAGCTGTAGTTCATTAGGTTCTTCATGGCACTACCCTCTCCCTCAGCGGTGCTGGGTGAGGAATGGGAGGGAGTGGGGTGAGGGTGTGAGTGACCCTGATTGTGGTGGACGTTCAGAGCCTTGTGGTTGTCCCCTTTGCCAATGGCTTCGTGATGGCAAGTCTTCCTCTGGTCGTCTTGGTGACCACCACGAGAACCCCAGGACTGCTGAGAGGAAGCGGTCAGACCAATGTCTCTCGCCTTCTCTTCTGTGCTGTGCTGCTGGTGCCGTATCCTGGCAACTTTCTGCCCCTCCCTTTGTGTTTCTGCTCCTGATCCCGCCTTCCCCTCAGAATGAGCACCAGAGTGAGAACAGTCTCTAAAGGGAGGTGTGCTGGCGTACGGGCCATTCTTCGACGTATACCCAGCACTGGCCTGTGCTCCCTGGCCTTCGAAGGGCAGCGGGGGACGATAAACATCGCGGAGCTCCACATCTCTAGAGGAAGGAGGTGCCTCCATCCTGCAGGACCGCAGCCCGGCCTGGGGGCTCCCACTGGGGTTGGATTTCTGAGAGTGCAATGCCTGGTGACTGTGACTCCAGTCGGGGGGTTTGTCGGCCTTGCCGTAACCCTGCTGCTGTTCATGTGGCTGCCGCTGCTCAGACTGGGACTGCTCCTTGCCCTGGCAGCTGTTGGGCTGACTGTCATGGACACTGGTACCATCGTAAGAGCCCCCCCCAGCCTTCTCAGACCCCCTGTTATCTCCCTTCTTCCCACCCCCACCCGTACTGCGGCAGTCCGGGGCCACAAGGTCCCCCAGCGGCCCAACGGAGGGAACATAAGTGGGGCCAGTGATTTTAGCCCCCCTGCCTGACCCTCCCGGGGCGGAGGCTGGGTCTTTGGAGGGAGCCAGGGTGAGTGGGGCTGGGGGGCAGTAAAACTCTGGGTGTGGGTGGTGGTGAGAGTGGTGTGGGTGGTGCAGCCACCCTCCAGCCACAGTGGATCCCATATGTAAGGGATGTGGAGGCGGGGGAGGGGGCATGGAGTAGGAAGCTATGGAGTGTGGGGTCGGTGGGGGCAAGATGGCTGCTACGGCGGCAGCCGCTGCCCCTCTCTTCATACATTCCGAGGAAGAGGTTTGGACTTCACTGATCCTCATCTCCCCACTAACTGCTCCCTCCTTTGAGCACCTCCGGGCTCCGCTAGACTGAGGCTTGCCCCCCGTCCTGCTGCAGCTGCTCAGCCCCCCGCCCTTTGTGCCCCCTGGCCCTGACGGCTCAAAATTCCCAGAGCCAGTGAAGAGCTTGCAGGTGCTTATGTGTTTACCACCGGAAGGGTCCGTGTCCCTGTACTCTTTGTGTCTGTGGTCCTCCTCCCTGCCCAGAGGCGGCAGGTGCGGGGGCAGAGTGTGGTGAGGGTGGTGGGGGTAAGCTTGGTGGTGGCTGGGCAGTGCTCCGGCGCTGCTTGTCTGCTGGTGGAGCTCCCGCTGTCTGTCTTTGCTCTCCGTGTGCCTCTCCTTGCTGCTGGGACGCTCCTTCTCCTTCAGTCCCGATGACACCACCTTCTCCCCGCCTTCTTTAGCACTCTTCCCTCCACTTCCTCCCAGGTCTGTCTCCCGGCTGCAGGAGCCCAGCGGGTGGCCAGGGACAGTCCTGGACAGTGGCGGGAGGCTGTGATTGGTGGAGAGCAGAGGGGGCTGGGCAGGAAGTCCCCTCAGGTAGAAATGATCTAAAGAAACCGAAAAAGAGAAATAGATTCTTTCTACATTCCTGTAATGGTGTCTTGAGACGGAAAGCAATCCAGCAAGACTATATCGAACTAATAAAGGAAGAACTCTCTGTCTGTGTATGTAACTCCTTTGATTATCTCGCCAACCGTTCATCCAATCTACTTCCCACTTGGCGGGCGTATTTCTGGGGACCCAAGGACATGCAATGTCGAATTTGGTGCAAATTGGACACGCGACACGCGTAATATGAATAAACTTTGGATAAACAGCCAGCTGCTCAGCGGGGCGGGGCTTCAGGGCTCTGCTGCTCAGCTCCGCTCTGTGCAGCAGTGGGGCGGGGCTCCAGGGCTGCAACTGAGTCACTTACATCTGCAGTGCAGCCTCGATATGTAGTCGAGTGTGTTTCTTCCCGTGAGAAAGAGTATTTCCCCCGTGTTTTTCACCTCGAATGGCCACAGTTGTCACGAGTGCTACACTTACGTGCAGCAGTTCATGTCAGAGTGTGAAGTTGTTTGGATGAGCGAACAGGCATGTTTTGAACGTGCACAGCCCTGGTTTCATAAAATGTACAAGCTTTTCCACTCTTTTCAACTCTGCGCTGAGTAATGATTAAGCAGCACTGAATCTAGCATGCACACACACACGCACTGGCACACACACACACACACACACACACACACACACACACACACAGTCACAAACAGTCACATAAATCCACGCCTACCTTTCTGAGCATCATAGAAACGGTGCTGTCCATACAATACATTGCCGTTGCTATGGTGATCCAGGGGACTCACGGGGAGGAAGGGGGAGGCGAGGTTTCCTGAATAGCGTGGAAACCCTGGTAGAGAGAAGAAGAGACAGAGAGAGAGTGGGGGGAGGGGGGTGTTTAAAATGTTATATTGCAACATTCCCAAACACAAATCAAGCAGGACAACTTTCAATGATATTAGTTATTAGAGGCTGATGACACACTGGGAAATATAGATCGGAAACATGAGATAGACAGACCGACCGATAGACCGATAGACTGATAGACCGACAGACCGACAGACAGATGGATACATAGATACATAGATACATAGATACATTGATAGATAGAAGATAATCAGCATGAGGGAGCCCCAGAGCCGGTCCTTTCTATAGACGACCAAGACGACCAAGGCGAGAGGAGAGAGGGAGCCATCGGGGCACCTGTCTCCCTCTCCGATGTTACTGACAGTGCCTACGGTGCACCGGCGATGGGGCGCCCGTGCTCCGACGGTACCAACCCAGAACAGTGTGTTTTTATTTTAGATGTAGGTTATTTTAATTTTCTCCGTTAAAGAGAAACGAAGCACCATGCGTAACAAGCACCGTGCGTAATGGGGACACTCCCACCTCACAACAGTTTGCCTAGAGCAGCAAAATGGCTAGAGCCAGCCCTGGGGAGCCCTATATGGAGCACTATTTATAATTCTAGGGCCCCCTAGTAAACCCCTGGCGTTCTGAAACCCCATGTTGAGAGCCACAGCTCTAAACAAACAGCTCTGTGTGTGTGTGTGTGTGTGTGTGTGTGTGTGTGTGTGTGTGTACAGTCTATTATGGCAAGGAGGAATAAAAATACAGTTGAAATATATCGCGAGTTAGTGTTACTCAGCCCATAAACGTGCTTTTCGCACAAACATTCAGCGCCGACTGACATTATTTACAGAGTGGACGTGGTGGTGACAGAAACCACAACCGACAGAAGCTGCCAAGAGGTTGGCCACGTTTTAACTTGACGGAATCCGCTTCTCTACAAAATAAAAAAAGGAATAAACATTTTTCCCACAAACACAAGACAAATAGCGCAAACCGCTGAACCCCCTCCCACCCCCCCAACACACACACACACACACACACACACACACACACACAGACACACACACACACACACACTTTCACAAACTACACACACAGAAACTTCCCAGGGGGTCACAGGGAGGTAAATTGCTGTTCCACTCTGTTCCCATTCTTCAAGGACGTTGAACTGCATGATGGGATAGAGGAGGACTCCGTGTAAAGGTTGGGGGTTGTAGGTGGTCGGTCGGAGGGGGGGTGGTATGTGTGTGTGCATGTGTGTATGGGTGGGTATTCATGGGAGAGAAAACGACTATGCTCTGAGAACTTGAATGTGCTCGGATGAAAGCAAGTAGAAAACACACACATACGTACACCTCTCATAGGAAGAGGAATCACACACTGGGATACCAAAACTCTTTAAGTGTGTGTGTGTGTGTGTGTGTGTGTGTGTGTGTGTGTGTGTGTGTGTGTGTGTGTGTGTCAGCAGCTGGTTTCATGCCCCACAGAGTGTCCTTGCCGGCCTGTTAATTGGCAGCCGTTAAAAGTTTAACGGGGGCGGCCAAAGTAAACAGCACTCCATAAAAACCCATCCTACGCATTCCACAGTCACACTGCAAAACCGCCAAGACCCCTCCGCCTCCTACACCCCACCCTGAGTATGTGAGTGTGTGTCTGTGTGTCTGTATGTCTGTGTGTGTGTGTGTGTGTGTGTGTGTGTGTGTGTGTGTGTGTGTGTGTGTGAGAGAGAGCAGGCAGTAGGCTAGTGCAAAGGCCAGTAGTGTACGCATGCATGCAGTATGTGAATCTACACGACTATGTGTGTATGTATTTATATGCGGCATTAGCTCAGGTCAATTGTGTGTGTGTGTGTGTGTGTGTGTGTGTGTGTGTGTGTGTGTGTGTGTGTGTGTGTGTGTGTGTGTGTGTGTGTGTCTCCTGGTTGGTTAAAGACCAATGATTCAAAATAGCAACAATTCTGCACCAAGTAATGACCAGAGATAAAGCAGAAAGAGCAGGAGGGGGGCTTTGAGAGAGAGAGAGAGAGAGAGAGAGAGATTTAGGTAATTATTTTTATTTGATGTATTGTAATTTTTTTTACTTATTAATTTATTCGTGAATTTTGTCTATTTTGTCCATTTTAATTACTGTCTAGATAGATAGATAGATAGATAGATAGATAGATAGATAGATAGATAGATAGATAGATAGATAGATAGATAAATAGATAGATAGATAGATAGATAATAAAAGGAGTTTAAGAACAATAAAAAGGTTACCCAAAAAAACAACATTGTCTTTTTGTTCAGATTATTAACATTATTATTATTATTATTACTGTTATTAATTATTATTATTATTATTATTATTATTATTATTGTAATTATTATTGTTGATGTTATTACTATTATTACTATTGTTATTATTTATTCAAGTCTTTTACCTATGTCTAATATTATAATTGTTATACACATGTCTTCTTATACTTGGCAATGTAACAATACTTGTTGTGCCAATAAAGCACATTTGAATTGAATTGAAATACATATATATTTTTTGAAGTATTTGAATTTCAACTGTATTTAAATGTGCTTGTACCATGCAAAAACATCAGATCACACATGTTTTTAATACAATATATTAAAAACATAAAATAAAATGAGGTTCCAGGAGCACTTGAACATAACACAACACCCCCTCCGCCCGAATCCCCTAGGTTTGCACCAAGTCTTCCATGTTGTCAGTTTTTTAATATCCCAACGCCAGCCACCCTGGGATGGGCTGTCGGCGGTCCTGCTGCCATCATGGTGAGATTTACTGACCCCCGACCCACAATGCACTTCTTTCTTGTTTTCCAATTGGACAGTTTTGTCATTCCTGATATGGTGTTAAGAAAGTTATGAACACATCCCTTTTGGCACACTGTGCTATGGTCCATAAATAAGAGTGAGAGAGAGAGAGAGAGAGAGAGAGAGAGAGCGAGAGAGAGAGGGAGAGGGGGAGAGAGGTGGGGGTGACTTCCCAGGGAATGAAAGATGAGAAGTAAGTGAAGAGGGATACTTGAAAGAAGACCGGAGCAAATGCAGATGACGAGAAATGAGAAAAGAGACCAAGAAAGAAAGAGACTGCTACGGCGAGAGTGAGAGAGTGAGAAAGAGAGAAAGGCAAGTGAGAAGGACGGAGCGAGCGGGTGAACAGACTGAGAAATGGACGCCATATAAGAATAACTGGCCAGGGCTTTTATTTTGAAATTTGTCGTTCATATGTACGCCTTTATCTCAAACTACGAATGGGATGAAGCTGACTTTTGAGCTGGATTTACTCCATAGTTTGACTCAGCAACAGGCCACAGAGTCAAGTTCTGTGGCCTGTTGCTGAGTCAAACTATCCCCCAGAAGCAAGGGAGCACACACACACACACACACACACGCACACACACACACACACACACACAAGTTGCGTGTCAGTTGCAGGGAAAGCCTCTCGGACAGGCAGGCATTTTAAATCTAGACAGACAGACAGACAGACAGACAGACAGACATCTTATCTCGTATCTGCAGTGATGGGGTGAGGCAGTGAGAAAGATAAGAGAAAGAGAGAGAGCGAGAGAGGGGGGGGGGTTAACCAAATGAAGGAGATGAAGGAGAGAGAAGATGAGAGAGCAGAAGAAAGTAACAGGAGGAGGAGGAAGGAAGACAAATATGGATGTGTGTATGTGTGTGTAAGAGAGAGGAAGAGACCGAAAAATAGAGAAAATTAATAGGTGTGTATGTGTGTGTTTGTGTGTGCGCGTGTGTGCATGTGTGCGTGTGTGTGTCTGTGTGTGTGTTCTGCATTTGAATGTGGACATGACTGTTTGTTTGTGCGAGTGAATCACTATGTGTGCGTTTCCTAACTATGTGCCACAGTCTGCCAGTGTGTGTGTGTGTGTGTGTGTGTGTGTGTGTGTGTGTGTGTGTGTGTGTGTGTGTGTGTGTGTGTGTGTGTGTGTGAGAGTGTGTGTGTGTGTGTGTGTGTGTGTGAGTGTGTGTGTGTGTGTGTGTGTGTGTGTGTGTAATCAGACCAGGTTTCTGTGTGTCCTGGCTAAGCTTCACTCTCTGGCCCACCGCCAGCTGGCAGACGGGCCCTACCGCAGCCTTCCTTGGCTTCGAGTCTTCAAAACAATCATTTGTGGCTCCTAGTGTGATGGCGCGCGTGGTGTGTGTGTGTCTGTAGGGGTGTGTGTGTGTGTGTGTGTGTGTGTGTGTGTGTGTGTGTGTGTGTGTGTGTAGGTGCGGAGGAAACATCTGAGGTAAGAAAGTGGAAAGCCAGGGATAGTGAAACAGCAAACAGAACTGAAACAACAGAAGAAGACGCACCCACCCACCCCGCCCAACCCTAACCCTACAACGTCTGCCTCCAGAGCCTTTGAGCAAGGCATGCCGGCCACTACCACAGCCTCGTTTTTTAGGTCCCCAAAATTTCAGAAGAAAGGGAGAGCAAGAAAGGCTGGCGGAGGCCATATGAGTATAACTGTTGAGACAATGGACTTTTATTTTGAAATTTGCCGTCCAGCCCTTTTACAGCTTATACCTCCCAGGAACGGGCCTATAGTCCAGCCTCCGCTTCAGTGAGACAAGGGGTGAATCAAATTGAACATGCCTTTGAGCAAGGCACACCCTCCACCACGACACGAGGAGTTCTCAACCTATTATGGCTCCGCTGACCCCTTGTCTTTAGGTCCTGAATATTCTTGAAACAACAGCAATTACAGTGTGAGTGTGTGTGACAGCTGTACTTGTTCCCTCCCTTTATTATTATATTGAGAAACATTTAGGCCAATGAGAATCTTTCTAACTGTAGTTCCAAAACTCACATCGTTGGTAAAATTGCAGAGCCTTGAGAGCCTTTGAGTGAGGCTGCACCGCCCACTACTACATGAGGAGTTCTCAACCTTTCTCTTTGACCCACGACCCGTTTTGTAAGTTGCAAAAATTCCCCAAAAGGGAGAGAGAGGGAAAGGCCAATCAGAAGGAGGAAGCGAGCGGGTGAACGGGTTGAGAAATGGATGCCATATAAGAAAAACTGGAGCGACGATGGACTTTTAATTTGAAATTCGCCATCCCGCCCATTAACCCATGCATACAGAATCTAGAGAGTGTGACCACGTTTCTTTTCCTTTTATTATTACATTGAGACACATTTAGGCCAATGAGAACCTTTCCCACTTCAAAACTGACATTATTGGTTCAAATTGCAGACATTCCACTGCTGTAGGCAACTGTTTCACGGAAACACTTGAGAATACCGTGGGCTACTTGGAT
>NC_137207.1:6964771-6969771 GCF_960531495.2 Zeus faber
ACGGAAAGAGAGAGAAATGAGAGAGGGGGGTGGGGGAGAGAGAGAATCACCCCATCTAACCTCCGTTCAGCGCTCGGCTTTGTCATCCCTCGTACCGCAGCACAGCTGTGAGATCTGCGTGGGTTTTTTATTTTCTATTTTCACGCGGCAACGAGGCATTACCGGCGAGCTCCACGGAACTAAACTGTAAAAGGAGAAGGCGTGCGAGGCGGAAAACAGAATGGAGGGAGGAGAGCGACGAGTGGAGGGGAGGGGGGTGAAAGACAAAGAAAACAAGAGGAGACAGACCCAGATTATGTGGGAACGGAGGAACAAGGGTCTAATTAAAGAGGAGAGAAGAGCGGCTACAGTACCAGTGACAGCACGAGACTTATTCCGAAAAAGCTTGTGATGAGGCAAGGCGTAGGAACAGGGATAGTACACGCACACGCACACGCGCGCGCACACACACACACACACACACACACACACACACACACACACACACGCAGGCACACGCACACGCACACGGGGGCGAGAAAGTACCTGGTAATTGAGGACCCATGTTTCGAGTGCGCATCTTAACCAAAGAATTTATCCATTCGGAGACCGGTCCTCACAGGTATAGTAAAACAAACAAACACACGCACGCACGCACACACACACGCACACAAAAGCAATCTGAGTGAATTCGGAGACCGGTCCTAACAAGTGTAGTACAACAAACACACACACTCACACAGTCTTGTCAAAGTGAGGTCCGAGTATATACACCTGGTTAGTGAGGACCCGTGTTTGTGGCGCACTTTTAAACCAAAAGAATAATGGATTTGGAGACAGGTCTGCGCAAGCAAAGTATAACAAACACACATGAACGCAACAAGAAACAGCCGCATATCGGAGATTAGCTCACTTAAATTCAAGCACACACACGCGCATGAGCACGTGTGTTTGCGTACGCGCTCGCTCAAAGAGCGCGTCTGCATTATGCATGCAAGCACGCGCTCATGCAAGCGCTACAAAAGCACACATCAAAACGGCGGCAAAAGAATGTAGGCATTATTAAAAAGACAAGAGAGGAAAAATCCAGAACAGGGGGGGAAACTTACTAACATTTAAGACATGCTGCGGAGAGAGAGAGAGAGGGAGAGAGAGAGAGAGAGAGAGAGAGAGAGAGAGAGATAAAAATTTGATGAATGAACACAGAGCTAGAATCAGTCACTTTGTGTGTGTGTGTGTGTGTGTGTGTGTGTGTGTGTGTGTGTGTGTGTGTGTGTGTGTGTGTGTGTGTGTGTGTGTGTGCTTGTATGTCCGTGTTTGTTTGACAGTGCATACATCCTTTGTGTGTGTGTGTGTGTGTGTGTGTGTGTGTGTGTGTGTGTGTGTGTGTATGTGTGTGTGTGTGTGTGTGTCTGTGTGTGTGTGTGTGTGTGTGTGTGTGTGTGTGTGTGTGCGCGCGTGTGTTTGTGTGTGTGCGAGGGGTCCCATGAGACTGATTAGCCATGAATGACTGATGACAGATCTTTGTTGTGTTTTTTTTTGGTTTTTTTTACCCCTGTCTCTCTCGTTCTCCTTTCTTGTTTCCTCCCTCACTACTCTGGGGCATGCGCACACTCACAAACACACACACACACACAATATGGAGTCACACATCTCCATGTATATTCAACAAAGGTTCTTGAATTTAATGCTTTCATGTGTGTAACTGTGTAACAATCTCTCTCTCTCTCTCTCTCTCTCTCTCTCTCTCTCTCTCTCTCTCGCCCCCTCTCTCTCTCGCCCCCACTCTCTCTCGCCCCCCTCTCTCTCTCTCGCCCCCTCTCTCTCTCTCGCCCCCTCTCTCTCTCTCTCGCCCCAACAGTTAAGAGAGACTTGCAGTCGGTGTTTAAGTGCACCATTATACCATATTTTATACGCCGTCCTCTCAATCTGTTCAATGTGTGAGAGGGAAGCGGCCCACGGCGGGAGCTTGTGGCACCGAGCGCTTGCCTACGGACGGGCCTTTCCCCTCTGCCTTCTCTGCTTTCGCCTCACCTCTGGATGAACCTACCCCCCCCCCCCACATACACACACACACCCTCCCGTCCATCCATCTCCGCCCCTGACAACAAAACAAACTGGATGCAGTCCGTGCTGAATGGGCTGGGGGGCGGGGGGAGAATTATAATGTGAATGGGCTGGATGGAGGTGAAATGTATCAAATCCAGAGGGCCCGGGACGCCACGAGCTGGAAAGGAACCTGAATTCAGACGGAGTTGAGTGAGAGAGAGAGAGAGAGAGAGGGAGAGGGAGAGGGAGAGGGAGAGAGAGAGAGCGGCGATAAGCTGCGGGCTGACCCCCTGACCCCCACGAGTGAAGATTCATCTCTTCGGGATACGCCTGGACTCCTTCTTCACTGACCTCCCCACCTCATAAGGATCTTTACTCCTCCCCCCTGCTGCTGCTCTCCCCTGTACTGGGTTTGTTTACATTGGAGCCAACCTCTGCCCACTTTCTGACTCTCCCCTTGTTCGTTTGCATTATGTATATACATATATATACATATATATTTAGATATAAAAATCCAATCTAACTCTGTGACACTACTGATTTATCCTCTTGTTATTGAAGTCCTTGTCTACAGTGACTCTGGTGTATTGTTGGTTTGACTGCTTTGGATAAAATGTCATAAATGTCTCCTTGAAAAGGAGTCAGCCTGTGACATCAGATCCATCCCAAAAGAACGTGATGTCATCACTGTGCACCCGAGGTGTGAAAAGAGAGCCTCGACCCCTGTGAAGGGGGGCTGTCGACAGAGCCATTTAGTACCTGGTAGCTACAGTGTCTTAAGGGTGGACATCACACACACACACACACACACACACACACACACACACACACACACACACACACACACACACACACACACACATCTCATCTGCAATTATGCTTTTGGAAACTTGAAACATATATACATATATACACATATATATATATATATATATATACACATATATATATATATATATATATATATATATATATATATATATATATATATATATATATATATATATATATATATATATATATTTCTCATCTCTACAGCAACATCATGTATATGCACAAATACTGCACACACACACACACACACACACACACACACACACACACACACACACACACACACACACCTCCAGCCCCTCCTGTTCAGAGTAAGAAGCTGTTTAAGCCTCGTGTTTTGTGGGCTGTTTAAAATGTCATTTTTCTCTCGTCCCTCTGACATCAAAGAGCCCCGGCTCCCCCTCTTGCCAAATCCCACCCTACACCCCCCATCACTTCTGATTTAGTGAGCTGGCTGAGGGCCGAGCAGCACCGGGACAGGCCCGTTAACAACCGACTGATGGAGGGTGGGGTAGGGATGATTGGGGGAGTTGGCGGTGTGTGCGTGTTCGTGTGTGTGTGCGAGTGTGTGCGGCATGTGGAACAGGAGCGGAGAAAGTCTGAAATTGAGAGGGAGAGAAAGAGGTAAGACCTGGGAGAGGCAGAGCTATTAGCAACAAGAGAGAGCGAGAATCTGTGTGTGTGTGTGTGTGTGTGTGTGTGTGTGTGTGTGTGTGTGTGTGTGTGTGTGTGTGTGTGTGTGTGTGTGTGTGTGTGTGTGTGTGTGTGTGTGTGTGTTTGTTGTGGAGGGGGTTGGGGGTTACCTGTGCTGTGACAGATTTGGAGGAGGATTAGGGTGGAGGTGGCAATAGAGTCGCACATATAAGGAGCGCAGATCAATAGAGGGAGAGACAGAGTACGCTGGGTGTGTGTACGTGTGTACGTGTGTGTGTGTGTGTGTGTGTGTGTGTTTCTAACCTGATTGTGAGGACCCCTCCCGGTATACGATCATACGTATCCGAGAAACTCTGCCGCGTATTTATTCCAAATATATTCCGAAGCTTTGCAAAGCCATTTGATTTTAGAGAGCGAACTGGGGCGGGGAGGGAGGGGGGAGGTTATGAGGACTAGAGCAGGGAACGAGAAAGAGAGTGTGTGTGTGTGTGTGTGTGAGTGTGTGTGTGTGGGAGGGAGAGGAGAGGCAAGTTTGAAAGAAAGCGCTCCATTCAAAGACTGGAGGTGGAGAAAGGAGGAGAGGAGAGGAGCGAGGGGCGAGAAGCCTCTGTCGGGTTAAAGAGTGGAGACCACACCGAATAGATGGAGCGCAGCCCGGCACGCAGCGAAGCGAGGAGGGGGGAGAGAGAGAGAGAGAGAGAGAGAGAGAGAGAGAGAGCGATAGAGAGGGTAGGAGGAGGGGGGAGAGAGGAGAGAGAGAGAGAGAGAGGCTTGACTTTTAAGGTGCCTTTAGAAAGACTTTTGACTTGTGAGGTTCCCTTCATTTGCAGTAGGTCATGTCACAAAAGCAGAAGCTTGATTATGAAGGAAACGATAAACCGAAATAAATGAGACAAACTACAGGAAAATCACAGGTCAGTGATGAGGGAATCACCCTGGACAGAGCACAGCAGAGAGAGAGAGAGAGGGGGAGAGAGGGAGAGAGGGAGAGAGAGCGGTGGGGGGGGGGGCGACCACATGGACGCAAGGAGTCTGGCGAGCACCGTCGGCAAAGCCAAGTCATCAGATGGTGGTGTGTGTTCACACCCGGGAGATGTCGCAACCAAACTCACCCCGTAACCTTAACCCCCCTCCCGCTACTAATAGAGAGCAGCTGCCGATGTTTCGGGAGAAGAGCGAGAGCGACGGAAGAAAAGAACCGACACGTTGTCCGCGCTGCCGTGCGCTTCACACTATGCGCGCCATTCGCCCCCGACGGGATTAGTCGGAGATACGATTCCTAATAATGATTGGACGTTGATAAGCCGCACCGCCTGTCTCTCGTTTTATTTTTAATTTGAATGTGTTTGTGTTGCGATTCTGGGACTGCGTGACTTGGTTTCAAGCACCGCGTGTCTCTCCGCGTCTCCGCGCCGGTATAGGGAGAGTGGTCGGGGGTTGGTTGGCGCACTTCTGCCTATGCGCCGTGTTTCTCAGGCATTATT
>NC_137207.1:6984771-6999771 GCF_960531495.2 Zeus faber
GAAACGGAGAGAGGCAACGGAGCTTATCCCTATATGAACTGTGCTGCAAATGTCGAAATAATAGACGCGATTAATGGGATTATACGTCGTGTACACCCGGCGACTGGCGGGTCATCTCGGCCCGTGCGTCGTCGGGACGCCGTAGTATGAACTTTGCGACTAGAAGAGTCAAACTGACCGCCGCCTTCACACAACATCCTCCCTTTTTTCTACGATTTTTATTTTGACTAAAATGGAACCCCCCCCCCTCACACACACACACACACACACACACACACACACGCATACACACATTTTTACGCACACACGCACGTATGCACGCAAGCATCCACGCACACATGCACGCCCACATACATACACGCGCACGCACAGATTAAAATCATTACAAGCACGTTTGTGTGAAATGGCCACCACAAAACGACATATTCAAAAGTTAATACCCACTATATATAAATGGTCACACGGACATCATAAGGTTCATTGAGCATCAGTCAGGAGTTTCCAACCTCACTACCAGACTAACCGTGCCAATTTGTAGCTCCCCAAATAGTTTAATTTGGTTGTATTTGGAATGACACGTTGGTTGTAGGCTATTTTGAAATGTCTTGAAGTCTGTAATCGATATATCTCCCCGTACCAGACGCTTACCAGAAGCTCTGGAGTTGCCTGACAAAACGCTCTCGCCGAGTGTCTTCAAATTTTCATGAACACTTAATTGCACGTTTCCTCACAATTGCAAAGTCTACAATATTTGTATTATTTGTATTACTATTTCTATTATTATTATTTGTATTGTATAATCGCTGAGAGGAGACACGCGGTTTTTATTTCACCAAAGTTAAAATGATTGACTGACCAATCTTCAACCTTATAGAAATGTTATTTTGGCAGCAAAGTGAACAGGGAGTCTCGTTATGTCACGTGTTTTTCTATGAAAATATGACCTTAGATATATTTTTATGAATATATAACTACGCCAACATCAATAATTAAATGTTACAAATGGTGACTAAATATTTCGGTCAGATCAGGAAGATAAATAAATAATGGGTATTTAGAAATATTATATAAAGGATAATTATAGAAAATTTTAATGTATTCACTTGTAAATAAATATTTAGTCAGAACTCCAATAGGAATACAGAACGTGTGGCATATATGATGTATGTGTGGGTGTGTGTGTGTGTGTGTATGTATGGATATATTTGTGTGTGCATGTGCGTGCGTGTGTCTGCGTGTGTGTGCCTGCGTGCGTGTGTGTGTGTGTGTGTGTGTGTGTGTGTGTGTGTATGTGTTTTTTGTGTGTGTGGCGGTCTGGGTGTGGGCGTGGGTGTGTGAGCGCGTCAGTTAATTTTTTAGTGTTTGTTACACTCGCACGCACACGTTCGCAGAATTGCACACCGTGTAGATGCTGAATCGTTTCACAAAATGTCAAATGTTTTATCTAATAGCCAATATACTACACAAACAATTACAAACAATGGAAAATCTCGAGGTTTGCCATTTAATCATGTGCCTCATTTGTAATAATTGTATCATAGATGTATTTATATAGCGTGTTTATAAAATACGTTGGCCTGGTATTACAATATATTATAATAAATCTATTACAATATTGTTTCAACAGTGTGGTGTGATGCCTGGCCTTAATCATAAACTGTGGCGTGGATGGGCTGATTACTTAGATGGTAGGTGGTCAGAATGTCAAACGTTTCAATATAAACTATAATATTAAGAGTTTTTAGGGGAATAAGTGCAGGTCTCTCCACGAGGGCCGTAATGCATGGGTGTGGAATTAACTATAGGGTGTCTGGAAAATCTTTAATAGTCTTAAACGGTAAATGACAATTGCCACAATATTAAGTCGTTCAACATCCCCCCGCGTTTCAAACAACGATCAAAAAAAAAATGAGAAGGAAAAAGTTAGGAACATAAGTTTCAACTTCTTGGCCCAGTCCGACTGTTTCTACACCAACGTAACGCCGCTTGCGAACGTTTACCTTTCAGCGAAAATGCGACAACTTTATATTTAGTATAAATCACCAATATGCATCTCCCTGAAAAGTATTATTCCTCAAGAGAAGTCAGTCTGAAGAGTGGAGTCAAACGGTGGAGTAGAAAACACCTACCTAGTAAAACAACAGTCCGCAGAAAACCCCAAACTCTATTTTAGAGAACGGTGGGTGAAAGGGTCGTTGCGGGTGGATAATTAAGCCAGAATGCAGACGCGCGTTTAAAAAGGCATGAAGTTCGAGGCGAAAGGAGAGGCTCCCTCTCCCCACGGCAGGATCCTGTCCACGGGTGGAGCTCCGCGACCACGGACACACCGGGTATATACAGCTGCGAGGAACCGGAGTCCGAGCAGCGCTCCGCTGGGCTGCGAAGCGGCGAATTTACGGCGTCCCGCTCCCCAGCTGACGTTAAGCAGCGAAATTGATGGAGGGACGCGAGAAAACCCCAAAAACCCGCTCCCCCTTTCGCTCTATCCCACTCGCTCCTTTTCCTTGCGCAGGACTGGGCTTGCGCCGCCCCACGCACGGACAATAAATACGCGAAGCGGAGGGGGGAAAAACGCGCACACGCAGGCTCATAAAGCTTCCTCCTACCATCGATGTTTTGTTTGCATGTCTGATTGGGAGGTATGTTAAAAAAAAAAAAAAAAAAAAAAAGACAGAGAGAAGAGACCCCCCCCACCCCCTCCCAGTTTTTTTTTTCTTCCCGGTCTGGATCAAATCCTTATCGTTTTCCTTTTCTTCGCTCTGAACCCGATCGCCCTCGAAGCGTAAACGAGACCCGGGTCACGTCTATACCCCGTGTTTTCCTCCCGAAAAAAAGCCAACAAGGCTTTTCAGAGCAAAAGAAATCCCCCAAGTTTTGCCGCTGTTCTTGCAGCAAGAGTGTTTTTTCATTTACTAGAACCGAGTGAGGATTAGCAGTGAGCAGAGGCACACGCACTCACACACTCGCACGCACGCGCGCGCGCACACACACACACGCACACACACACACACTGGTTAAATTGTAAGAACGCCATAAACATTTAGCACACACGTAAAAAGTCCACGGCATTTATATATGTCTGTCCCAGAGCCTTTGATCAGTTAAAGCGGCCCAGACACGTTTGTGCGTAAAAGTGAACTTATAGGCGCAACATGAGTTCGCTGATTATTTGCTCATTTTCCGTCAAAAGAATGAAGGTCGTTTCGCCTCAACTAACCATGTGAAGAAAACGACTGCGAACATTAGTAAAAAAATAAAAAATGAAAAAAAATAAAGAGAAAAAAAGAGGAAGAAAGGAAACGCACAGACAGCGCTCCGAATGCATGCGACGCTTGTGAGCAGAATGCGCATTTTCGAGAAGAAGTGCAAAAAAAAAAAAACGGCTTAAATGAGTGGAAAACGCGATCGTTGAGGTCTGGTTCCAAAATAGGACCTTGAGTCTTTCCCAGCTTTTTCCTTCCCCTTCTTCCCTCTCCTGCTCCAGCTGCCCCAACCATAGGTCACCGCTTTGGGGAGCATGACGTCACCATGTTAACCCCTACGTCCCCAAACACACACACACATATATAGCTATTGCATGGGACAGACTGGATGTGAGTGTGTGTGCGTGTGTGTGTGTGTGTGTGTGTGTGCGCACGCACGCACATGTGTGTGCGTGTTAGATCAGGCACCAATATTTAGGGGAAACACAACAATCTTAAAAATATAAATAAAAATAGGTTTACGGATAATTTATATGACACAAATTGGCAAGACCAACCCAAATAACTCTGATATATGGACCCTTCCGAAGCTGCTTTCCAAATCATAACAAAAAAATGCTTTCCCTCTCAGAAATGAAAGCTATTTCAAGAGCAAACACCACAACATATGCATAAATCCTTCCTCCATCTTGTCCTTCGCTCTGGAAAAGATTTATGAAGAGGGAAAGTGGGAGGCTCAGGCGAGGCAAGCCTTAACCGCCCCTAACATTGACCTTTGCGGGGATGCGCGCTGGTCTCCTGTTGCATTGTGGGATCTGTAGTCCTCAGCACGCAACGGCGCACCCCATCCCTCTGGTTCACGGAGCCAAACGCTGTGCTGCAGACGCCTTGTTGTGTCATTGGTTATTGCCCTTTAATGGCAGTTTCGGCTCGAAGAGGAAGCCAGCTGGAACCAGCCCGAGCTGCGATGCCCAGCGGATGCCACTCGTCCATCCTCTCATCCCTTTTTCGGCGGACCTACGTGAGCGGGGGCCGCAACCCGCTGAAGACGCATTCCTTCACTCCTGATTAGGATGACGCTAAACAGGATCCGTTGCGGCCCCCTGGCTTGCATGGGCCCTCCGCGCTGCACTCTTGTCTCTGTTGTGTAAACACAGCTCAATGAGATACCATCACAGGTGTCAGGTGGTTCCACTTCTCAAAGTAAATTCAGGACTGATTTTAACTCCAGTCCGTCTCTTCTAGACCACCGTCGTTTTCCATGTGTGGGACCCTGGGTTTGATATGCATGAGGCCACCGACCCGATTTGATAAGGTTGGTCTCTGGGACCCCCATCATAGTTAGATATGATACCTGTCTCTACTGTAGTTAGGGAGATAATTGTTAATTGGTGCTAGCGTTTTGTAAACCAAATAACGGCAAAGTTTTGCTATTTTCAACCATTTTTCCATGTTTCATTTTTAACCATATTTTCAACCTGGAACCTCTCCAAGAACCCCTGGACCCCGAATTGAGAACCACCATGACAGACCTCAGTAAACAACTCGAAGTTGTTGGCTCGCACAATATGCTGGCAGTAAACACAAAAACATTCCACCTTCTTGATTAACGGCTCATCTCTGTAGCGTTAACCTCAGTCGTAGACCTCAAAAGGGTTTTTTTTTGTTGTTTTTTTTTTACTTTTTTTCACACTAACATTAATATTTATTTTGTAATTACCATTTTTTGCCAGGAGAGCACTAAAATGTGCATTACTAACATCTGTAACACATCAATAATACGTCACCTGCTGAATAATGAAAAGTCAGCCCTGCGAACGTTTGATCTCGAAGGTTACAAGTTTCGGCTGAATATTTAGGCCTTTCCTATATACCAGGTTTTAAAAAAAATAAAAAATAAAAAAATAAATGTTATATATACAGTATATATATATATATAAATATTGACAAATAATGTAAAATCTTTAAGATTTATACTGTGGATGGGATTCTTCTAAGTTGATTTTGGCGTAATACAGTTGCTAGTTGTTACCCTTCCCGGAAAGCGGCTTGTTTGCAGATTTGTGTGCGTGTGTGTGTGTGTGTGTGTGGGGGGGGTGGGGTGGGGTGGGGGGGGTGCATGTCTGCATCTGACACAGCTGTAATAGGTTAAGAATCAGACGGTAAACCTTTCTCTGGTTCCAATTTGAGGCAAACTCCTCTCTGGTAAACGGAAAACACTTCAAGGTGCCACCGGACCAGAAGATGGAGCCGCGTTCTGCAGCCCAGTTTACAACCAACACATGCCTGTGTGATTTGTGCAGAGTAGAGGTCACACACCCTGAGGCAAACAGGACACACAATATCTCTATCTATCTATCTGTCTATCTGTCTATCTATCTATCTATCTATCTATCTATCTATCTATCTATCTATCTATCTATCTATCTATCTATCTATCTATCTATCTATCTATCTATCTATCTATCTATCTATCTATCTATCTATCTATCTATCTATCTATCTATCTATCAGTCTATCTATCTATCTATCTATCTATCTATCTATCTATCTATCTATCTATCTATCTATCTATCTATCTATCTATCTATCTATCTATCTATCTGTCTGTCTGTCTGTCTGTCTGTCTGCCCGCCCGCCGGTCTGTCTATCTATCTATTTATATATCTACCTGTCTGTCTGTCTGTCCATCTATCTATCTATCTATCTATCTATCTATCTATCTATCTATCTATCTATCTATCTATCTATCTATCTATCTATCTATCTCTCTATCTATCTATCTATCTATCTATCTATCTATCTATCTATCTATCTATCTATCTATCTCTCTATCTATCTATCTATCTATCTATCTATCTATATATCTATCTATCTATCTATCTATCTATCTATCTATCTCTCTCTCTCTCTCTCTATCTATCTATCTATCTCTCTATCTATCTATCTATCTATCTATCTATCTATCTATCTATCTATCTATCTATCTATCTATCTATCTATCTATCTATCTATCTATCTATCTCTCTATCTATCTATCTATCTATCTATCTATCTATCTATCTATCTATCTATCTATCTATCTATCTATCTATCTATCTATCTATCTATCTATCTATCTATCTATCTATCTGCACACACACTCCCCAGTTTATAGAGAGCTTGTGACCCCCGTAGGTGGGCGTAGCTGCATAACTAAGACACCGGCGGAAGCACGGGGTCTGAATGCGACGCAGCGTTGCATGTGACAGGGCCTATAGCATCCTCTCAAGCATGGTCGCTTCCCGCCCGCTCACGATGACATGCATATTAAAGAGTGCTGCACCGCTGCACAAACAGTACTCTCTTTATCCACTGTACAGTCCATAGGGTTCACCTATGGCTAATAGGCCAGTTACGCGCGGCATTCTTGTTTCGATGACGCGGCACTGAAAGTTCAAGCACAGTAAAAAAAAAAAAAAAATGTTGAAAAAAAGAGTCACGTCTTACACGGCGGGCCAGAACATCCATCTCTCAATCCTCTCCTCTCTGATCTTTTTTTTTTTTTTATATTGCAGCTGCTAATGCAGCCGGGGGAACAGAGACAAAGCTTGCATTGTGACCCCCCCCACCCCCTAGCTGTTTCTGACGCATTTGCTTGTTCTCCACATCCCCCCCCCTGCCCCTTGCACCCCTTCCAATCTCTCACTAAAAACTCCTTTTTCCTTCCTTTTCATTTTTTTCTTATTTTTTCTTTTCGCCTCGCTCTCTCTTCACATCTGCAGCAGCATCACGCGGCCGGGTAGGACTGACCAGGACGGTCATGTGACCGCCGTAGTGGATCTTGCCCAGGAGCAGAAAGAGGAAAAAGTGTGTGTATGTTCATGTGTGTGTGTGTGTGTGTGTGTGTGTGTGAGCGCGCCCGCGTGTGTGTGTGTCTCACAACTCGTTTCAGGCTCAGCTGTGGGGTCATGGGTCACCTCAGCGCTGATCCAATCAGCTCGACCCACAAAAGGGCCGGCTCACTTTTCCTTCCCCCCACGTTCAGCCCCTTCCCCTCACTCTTGCTGCCTCTCATACGCTCTTTCTTCTCATCCTTTGCTTTTTGGCCCCCGGTCTAACTCCAACGTCCCTGTTGCACGCCTGGGGCGGACTTTGTTTGGAGATGGGCAGATAGGCTCTGCTAAACCCCCCCCCCCAACCCCCCCAAATCACCAGAGTATAAGCAGCCTTGCCACAACAAGGCCTAGAACTTTTAATTTACTATTCAGGGAATAGCTGCAGCATTCTGGGAACACTGCGCTTTTGTCTTCTCGCAGATCATTCATAGAGCATTCCGTCTTTAAACAAAACATCAAAAAGAAAAGTGCAAGCGTGGAAACGCCACGGGAGAGATCGCAAAATAGCCGGAGTAGAGGCAAAACTGATTATCGAAAGATACAGATCATCGGTTCGCCCTCGCCCGTGATGCTCCCGCTGCTGCAGTGGCTGCATTTTGACCCCAAGACGTTCTTCTTCCTCATGAGCCGAGCGACGAGGAAGGGAGATGATGCCGCTTGCACGACACATGTACTATGAAACTTCACGTGAGCGGACTCATTCGAAACATCCGTCCTTGAGGGCTCGAAGTTATGGCGGCCGTTCTCGCCTCCGTTTCTTTCTCTGTTCCGCTGTCATGGTCCCTGGCAACAAGTGGCCTCTTCCCCAGATGAATGCCTCCGTCCTCTGCTGTGGTCTGTGCCTGATGTGGGGACACTTTGGTGATATTTCATCCGTTGTGCTTTTGGGCAATCTAAGATGTTGAGTTAACGGGGCGACTGGGCCGCCAAAGGAGCAAGTGGTTTCCTTATATGTATTATATCAACACGGGTCGCACACCACAACAGTCCTTCTTATTAAACCCGTCTCTCGGCCAGAGAGCAGGCAGTTAATATAAAATTTTAGTGCCTATAGTAACATAAGGACATAGCCTGGCGCCTGTGGCTAATGAGGGCTCATATCTATAGCTCGACCCCTGTCTAGTGCCGTCCCGTGTTACATCTTGCGCTGTCTCTCCTTTCACCTTCATCCTCTTCTTTATGTGCGCTCTCCATCCTGCATCCCCGCCTCGTCCTTCTCTGAGGAGGCGGCGGCGCGAATGGATGCAAAGTTCGAAGGACTTTGGCGTTGAAAAGACGCGACAATAAAGTTTGTCATGACGTTCCTGAGCTATGGATAAATGTCTGCGGGTTGGTGAATTAGTCTGTAAGCTTGCTGGAAAGGTCAGTGCAGGTGTGTGTGTGTGTGTGTGTGTGTGTTACTGTGTGTGTGTTTATTGCCCAAAAGGCTTCTTTCCTGTTCTTTAGTCCTTGTGGTAAAAAGCAAAATGCAATCCAATGCAATTCAATGAACGAATCATTCCTGTGAACTGTACTTTTGCCCTAATATGTTGATATAGAGCAGTATATAAGGCAATTAGGCTCCATTACACAGATAAACACCAACATGATAAATCTTGTAAATGCTTATACAGACAAATCCACTACATCTCAATGTTTTATCAAATCTGTAGTGGTGTGCCAGTAGCGTCTGCCAGTGAAAGTGCATGTGTGTATGCGTGTGTGTGTGTGTGTGTGTGTGTGTGTGTGCATGATGTGAGCAGATCTGCCATGGCTTTACATTATTAGGCATTGCTGGGGAGTTATCCATTAATTCGGGGTTAAGGTCTATTTGCATCCAGACAAAAGGGACATGGGCCATCCATCTCCGGGCTGAGGGGAGAGTCAGAGGGGAGGGGGGGATGTGCGTGCGTGTGCGTGCGTGCATGCATGTACTTCTATCTGTGCCTTATTGTATCACTGTTTTGGTGTGGTCGCACCTGACAGTGTCTATGTTCACGAGTCTGTCTAAGTATTTGTGTGCACATGAGTGTGTGTGTGTGTGTGTGTGTGTGTGTGTGTGTGTGTGTGTGTCTGTGTGCGCGCACGCTCGGGTGAAGAGGGTGCACGCTCCCGGTGCAGATAAATCTGTTGCCCTCGGGGGTGCGTTTACATAGGTGAGGAGAGACTGTTGTGCAAGCCTGGAGTGATTTATTTGAAAATAACACCAGCACCTACCCCCTGCTTTCTAAAGGGCCAATTGGATCTCTGCGGATGAAGACTATTTCGCTTAATGTGTGCGTGTGCGCGCACGTGTGTGTGTGTGTGTGTGTGTGTGTGTGTGTGTGTGTGTGAGCGTGTGCGTCTCAACGTTGCTTCACAGCTGCACGCAACTAAAACAATGTGTGCACGCATGCAAACATAAACATCCACTCCCAAACACACACACGCACAAAGTTGTAGCTGTTATAAGAACCACACTCTGATAATGGTGTAAATCAAATTCAATTGCCATTCCAGCGCTGGCAATACAGGAAAAAAAAAAATCTATATCTACCAGTGGATAACAAAGGAATTTCTCCGGAGCTGTCTACTCATCCCGCTCGCAGATCCTCCTCCTGCAGAAGGGATTTCCTAGCAACGATTACAACGCCTGCGCGCGCGCGCACACACACACACACACACACACACACACACAAAGGGGCTCCCTCCAGCTATCAGAGCGGGATCCCCCCCCCCTCCCCCCACCTCCACCCCCCCCCCCCCCCCCCCCCCCCCTTCTTCTTCCATGCTCCCGCTTCTCCGTGGAGGGGAGGAGGGAGAGGGGCTGGATCCCCTCTTCTTCTCGACTCGTCCCCCGGAACCCCCAGCCACAACAACGCCGCTGCCCGCCGCACGCCGCGACGGCGTCTCCCTCCCGGGCGCGGACGGAAGAGCGCGAGGAGCGCGTCCGGCGGCCACGGGGAGGGCTTCACGGGGGCCAGGAAGCGCCGGACGTTTTACCAGAGGAACCCATCCGGCTTCGGCGCGCGGTGGAAACGGGAGAAGGGGGAAGCGCTCCGGCAGGACCCGCGGAGAAACGACTGCGCCCTCGGACCGCGGCGAGAGAGCGGGGGCGGCCGCGCACGGAGGACCCGTTGATTCGCCTCCAATGGCGAGATGGCGGACGAGTCGGTGGCGCACTTCGTGTGAGGCGTGCACCGGCGTCGCACGGAACCGTGTGACTCGTAGAGCAGAAATCCCGCGACGCCGTTTTATCCTCCGTGTTTGTTTTTTGTTTCCCCCCCCCCCCTCCTTTCTTCCGTGTGTGTTATTTTTACAGGTTAGAAGGTGTTTTCGCCACCGCGATCACGGCACGGCCCCGTTTTGTTTTCGACGGGTCGCGACAGAAAATGGTGGCACGGTTTTTCTCGCACCGTATCACCCGCTGTTTTGGCTGGGGGCTGCCTCGGCAGAGACGGAGGGATAGCGGGCGTCGCGGGGCGTCCTATTGTACAATTTGAGGCGGAACCGTCGTTTTAAAATGGGGGTTTTTTATTTTTTTTTTTTTTTTTAGAGGCGTCGCGCGGCTCGCGTCGCCGAGTCGCTCGCACTGGTTTCACAGCGACACGGGAGCGCGCGGCTCGACCCCCGGCGCGCGGTACCGCGTAACGGCGCGGTCGCGCGCACGTGACCGGGAGGCGTTTCGGCTCCCGCGCGCCACTTTCAAAAAAAAAAAACCAAAAAAAAAAAAACCCCAAAACTCTCCCTTCGCGTCCGAGGTTTATTTTGCTGCGGGAGCCGCGGGAGCTGCGGGAGCTGCCTGCCCGTCTCACGTTTTCACGTCGTCCGCACCAAGACGCCGATGGGGACCGACGCGGGAGGGAGCGGAGATGTAGCGCAGTAACTTCACTGTACATGAGGTTATTACACACAACGTGGATTTTAATTTGTTAAAAAAAAAAAAAAAAAAAATTGTATTTCTTTTTTTCTTCTTCTGCAAGAATACGGAATCGCGAGATGATGATATGCTTTTTTCTAATTTGCATTTAGGCCCTACTCATAAGTATTCAGGTAAGTTTGTAGCGGTAATTTAATTACTTATTTCATTTTTTTTTTTTTTTACATCATATTTCAATAGTGAGCAGAAAAATAAAATACATTTAGCTGACGCATGACTGTACAATTATCGAAATCACAGTTGCAGCCTATGCATTATCTTTTATTATGTCAGCGTTGAATAAAATGGAGATCAAATATACAAATATTTAATAATATTAGTGGGCGTATAATACATAGCCATATGAATCGACTTATTTAGTAGTACATTTTTTAATTTACAATTTAGAAAAGTGCTGCTATAATTATGTGGGCCTACTCAATTCCGATTGGCTGTTGACGTATATATCTATATAGACCTTTATTTATTATTTCTATTTAAATTAACCGAATTATATATATATATATATATATATATATATTATTTTTTTTTTTATTCAACCGAATTATCAAATTTAATTAGCAATCACTGTACGAGCGACTTACAGCGACTAATGTTATTGTCCAGATCTATCTAGAAAGGTGACGTTTAAATCAGTGTGTGCAGTTTAAATGGTCGGTGTATTCACGGCGTAAAACCCACACCAATAAAACCTAAAAATCAATGAAACGGGCGGGGTGGGCGCACCACATTCGCCATGTTGAAATCCTTTGTGTGTGTGTGTGTGTGTGTGTGTGTGTGTGTGTGTGTGTGTGTGTGTGTGTGTGTGTGTGTGTGTGTGTGTGTGTGAGTGGGCGTGTGTGCGTGTGGGTGCGCGCGCGGGGCTCTAGCTCTATTGACGTTGTTTTTTTACTCGGATTTACCGAGTTTTGATGAAATTAAAGCCATTTATAAACCGCGCGGTAAATTTGAGGGCGGAAAAAACCTAGGCCTACATCACATATCTAGTTTTTAAAAACGCCGCTTAAAACGCAAAAAGAGAAAAGAATGACGACGCATAAGTATAAATATATTTAAATGAAATGACAAAGAGATGCTTTTGTTTCATCGTGTTGATCGAAACTACAATTTTCAGTGTCACCTGGAATGTGTGGTTTGCCGTTTTTTATCTCGTTAGAAAGGGAGAACTCACATGCACGAAAGGGACATATCGGCTTATTTATGAGGAAATACTATGGTTGTTGTATTATATTATAATTAGGTAATGATATAATAACCAAAAATGTGAATAACCATTACATTTTAAATTAAAAAATGTTTTATAAATCATATTATAATATAATTTCGTGAAATAATTGAAGTGTTTCCTTTTTATTGTCCTGTTATTCTATCCGTTTATAACAATTCAAATAAAACATCCTCACCGTTTTGTTTTTTTCGCTGAATGTCTTTCTTTCATCCCTCTTTGCTCCGACTGCCTTTTATCACGCAAACAACACACGCACTGACACAGAATGAAAGCATTGTTTACATTCATCTTGTACTACATTCGTTATAGACGTTGTATTTCACCCAACAGACCAGTTCCAACGCGCTCAGGTGTTTCTTTCAGTCGCGTGGACCTCGGAGTACATGTTTTTTTTGATTAATATATATATATATATATATTTTATTATTTTTTTTGGCGAGAGGGGGAGGTTGTTGGTGAAATTAATTCGAAGTGACTGCAGCGGGGGGGCGGGGGGCTTTGGCTATGAACATGATGACGGCGATAATAGCAATAATAATAACAAGGCACTCTCACAGGGCAAATGCAGGCAGAGTGGAAGGCCAATCAGTATTAATTTGAGATATGGTCGTGGAGTAATAGGCTATGTCTATATCCAAAACATGAGGGTTGTGTGTGTTTTTTGCGGTCCAACGCTTTGGGGGTGGGGGGGTGTACGAACTTATAGCTTCAGTAAACTCCACAAAGTTTTGTCCATGCTGCTGTTGTGGAAAATGTTACTGCCATTAATGCAATCACAAACAACAGCAACAACAATAATGTGAAAAATAATTAATAATAATATTAATAATGAACAAAATTATAAATCGTAATACTAATAATAACAATAATAATACTAACAATAATTAACAACAATAATAACATTTAATAATGACAACAGTTCATAATAATAACACAGTAGTCACAGTATTCCGTTTTATCAGTAATTAAGCTATTCTTTTCAATTAATCGATTATGAACTGACACATGATATTTCAAAATAGATTTTCTTTGGCCTTCAATTAAGGTCAACCTGGAATGTGCCCTGTATCTATGCTATAGAGAAAAGGTGAGCGAAAAGACAACTCAAGGTCAAAAATAAGGTCGAACAATAAGGTCCAAAATAAAGCAAGTATCCCCAATCCCAAACAATCCTAAAACACACAGAGATATTTACGGAATAGATAGCCAAATATAAAATATTTGGATAATTTGCGTCATCAAAAAATGCACGCGCAGTTGATATTATAATGACCCTGGTTTGTTATTATGACCATTACTGGGAACAACTGAATTCTTTGCACATAAAAAGTGAATGTAGAGTAGTGAGTGTAGAGATTTGCATATACAGAACAGCTATGTGTGTGTGTGTGTGTGTGTGTGCGCGCGCGCGCGCGCCTCCGACTCCGTCCCATATCTTGACGCCAACGGAAGAACTCGGTTCTCAAGGAACGCGGAGAAACTTTCACATGGGCCAATTTGGGATCCTTGCACGTCGAGGGCCTGACGCACGGGAGCCCCGTTTTTCTGTCTTTGTCCCGCTCAAGAAGCTCGGCCAGGGAATCCACGCGTGTGCGTGGATTTGCGCACGGCGACAGACACAACGCGGGCTTTCGCGCAGAGTCCGTATATATCCATACAGGCCTCTAGATCATCTGACATTATTGTGGGCCGAGTTGGGGTGAAACTATAACTATAGTTCACAAAACATCAAACTTATTAATTATTTATTATTATACTAGCAACACTCAGTTGTGATTATTTTCATTTGGGTTGACTTCTTCATGGGGAGACAAATGGCCTGCATACATACACTTATTATTTTTTTCCATATTTCTGGGATTAAACTGTAGATTGAGGCTAAGGGTACATTTTGCAATTGCTAACCCCCCCCCCCCCCTTCCCCTGGTGCAGTGGAGACGGAGGAGGTGGTGCACGGGGGGGCAGGGCTCCCTCCGTCCCCCCGCTGGGCCGGGCCGGCCACAGAGAATCCCCCCGTCCAGCGAGACGGAGCCCAGCTAGGAAACACAATACAACGTCAATTAAACGCAGTCTCCGCTGCGATTTACTGCAACGGGTGATAAATTGGCAGCCGTTCTCACACTGTAGGTTCTTTCAAATTGCAATAACAGGCAGAATCGTTGCGTAAAATATGCATAGGCCCACATTTACCAAACGCCGTCGCCGCACGGCAACAATTGACGCCTTTGTTGAAGGGATTCCACCTCAAATAACCAGGTTTGTCTCTAAGCGACGCGCGTTTAAGGTCAAACTGGTGTATTTTTAAATTGCCGGCATCGGCCGCTGGAAAATACAAATAAACACGAAACATAAAAATAAATGTATCGGCGACTCTCACATTGGGCGAGAAATGCTGAATAATTCAGTGTCTGTCTACCGTGAAATTAGAACACGCAAAAAGGTGGTTAGTGGTAAACAGTGTAAACAATAATTACGGGGGGGGGGGGGGGGGGGGGTTGCACAGGGTGGGACATTAGAATCAGTTTTTATTCCTACAGGTACATTTACATACTAGGAATTTGTTATGGTGAGGTTAGACAATTAGCATTGAACAAGCTTAACAGTCTAGCGGGGAAAAGGGGAATTTAAAAATAAATAAATAATATAAAATAGAATAGAATAAAAAGTTAAGTAAAAATAGAAATACAATAAAATATATGAATTAAATGGGTCAATTATGTACAAATAACCCCAAAAACATAAAAAAAAGAACAGATTATGCAAAATGTGATACTGTTCACAGGATAAATGATT
>NC_137207.1:7014416-7106916 GCF_960531495.2 Zeus faber
ATTTAAAAATATGTATATGTTATAAATAATAATACATGATAATAATACATAAATAAAATGTAATTAATAATCCAACAAAGTTTCTTGCAGGAGGGCTTCCCCTTCCTGGCCGCTAGAGGGCGCACACGCATTCGAAGCGTACCCAGACACCCGGGCGGGGTGTTGTCTTCGGGCACGGCTCTTTGACGTTCTCCTTCGTACTTCCTGGTTACGCGTCGGGGCGCGGGGCGGGGGTGGGGGGGGCGGTTGAGCCTGGGTTCTGTGTTTGTTGCTCTGTTTCGATTTGCAGCCGTAACGGTTCCCGCATTTAAATCACACTTTCCCACCCACCCACCGATGGAAGACGTCCCAGCGTCCGCCCCACGGCTCTGCGGGTGATCGCACGAGGAGGCAAAACTGGTGAGTTTTCTGGGAAGACGAAACTACAAACGCTGTGTGTGTGTGTGTGTGTGTGTGTGTGTGTGTGTGTGTGTGTGTGTGTGTGTGTTCTTGTTTAAACCCTGCTCATATTTACCCCGGGGGGGTAAACACGCAGCACACGTCTCTGTTGATGAAAAGAGAACGAACTCAGCAGCGTCAAGCGTCTGTTTTCATTTGGTCGGTGATTTATTGCTTTATTTTTGGACTCCCTGTATTTCTTTCCAGAGCGCCACGTCATTGGTTGGTGGGCGGAGGGCGCGCGCACAACCCGGAAAAAAAACCCAACAAAACAACTCAACCAAGCAACTCAACCAAGCAACTCAACCAAGCAACTCAACCAACCACGCAAGCAACCAACCACGCACACCCTCACGCAAGCTGCCAGCCTTACAAGTTTGACCGAGATCGCCGCTGGGATAACGCCGCGCTCTGCCGTCACCGCCACATCACCACATCGTCCGCACCCGAGGCCACCGGGGCGGGGCGGGCCCCCGCGGGGCAGCCGCCGAAAATGACCGCGTCCAACTGGGGTCTGATCATGAACGTGGTCAACAGCATCGTGGGAGTGAGCGTGCTGACCATGCCCTTCTGCTTCAAGCAGGTACACCTGGCCGAGTTGGAAGTGGCGGCCCATGAGATCATTCGGTTGAAAAAAGAAGGATCCCGAATGTTACGCTTCCGTTTTTTAAAGATGGCACGCACGAACAGCCGTTGAACGCATTTAAGTGTTAAGCGTTATGCATTTCTAGCCGTTTCCATGGTTGGTGGCGGGGTCCGGCACAAGAAGGGAGAGGCACCCGCAAAGGATTCGATTAACCAGTGTAGCAAGTTGTGCTCAAGTCGATATGGATGGATGTGCACAAAATAGAGCAGCGCCCTGAGATTAAAAAAAAAATATATATATATATATATATATATATATATATATATATATCTCCCCACAGCCTCAAGTGTCAAAGGGGGAAAAAAAACATTTCAATGCTCATAAGAAGGTAAAATTACCAGAAAATAATTTCACTTGTCTTAGAGCAAAGGCGCTCGTATTAACTCTAAACTAGGATGTTGAAACAAACGTTGCATCACAATGCAGTGCAGTTCCCCCACCTAACACGGACAATCTCGTTTATTGTGACTTTAGTGATAGATACACCTGCCAGGGGATCGGTCTCCTTCAAGCTTGTTTCATATTGGTACCGTGAAATGTAGTATATTGGATATCAGGTGTAAGTAATTGATCTTTTCCCACTGATAGGGCTGTACTGTCCTACTTGAGAGGCACTTGAATTTGGGGTGAAATTATTTAATCAATAGAGAATGAGTTGGAATTTAAATGACTATATTCTGCCAAGTACCTTTTCTCATATATATATATATATATATATATATATATGTGTGTGTGTGTGTGTGTGTGTGTGTGTGTGTGTGTGTTTATATATGTATGTATGTATCTGTCGTGGTGAGGATGGTTTCTCTACAGACAATTAAAACAGTCTGAATAAAATAATGGTAATAATAAAATGGAATAATAAGAATAATACAGTACAGTAAACATACATTTTGAATTATTGAGTTGTGCATTATAAAAATGTAATAATAGGTTTATTTTTTTGTGTAAAAATGTCTAATACTGTATATACTACTGTAGAGTCACCAAAATGTGAATGTGTGCCTTATTGGGTCTTGGCCTCCTTATTATAAAATGAAACACAGATAATTATTATTATTAATAATAATAATAATAATAATAAGAAGAAGAATACTAAACCAAGAGATTAATCAATTATGTAAATACTTGTTAGTTTGAGGGAGGTGGGTGTGTATGTATGTATGTATGTATGTATGTGTGTACATATATATATATATATATATATATATATATATATATATACACACACACACACACACACACATCTCCATCCCCAGGGATTTCCTTACAATTTTACATTTTCAATAAACACTTTAAATCCTTTCTGGCAATTATTTTACGTTTAAAATGTATCTTAGTTGTTTTTCCTGTTCCTCAAAAAAAACCAAAAAAAAAAACCCTGTATTTTTAGGTAAGATGTATTCATATTCTTCAGTTTCCTCATTGAACGGAACAAATAGTGCCGTATGCATCCTGTGTCAGGCTCCCCAGAGCCATTGATACCATGAGATGGTAATCTGCATGAGAAAAAAAAAATGTGGTTATAATAATCATCCGCTCAGAGTGATCAATTTGACCCGGACAGACGTGATCACTATAAAGAGGTTGATGTATCTCTGGCCTTCTTCCCTGTTCTCAGTGTGGCATCGTACTGGGGACCGTGCTGCTCTTCTTCTGCTCCTGGATGACCCATCGCTCCTGCATGTTCCTGGTTCACTCGGCCAGTAGCACCAAACGCCGCACCTATGCTGGACTGGGTGAGTTGGACTCCGATTTGATACGGAATAAGGCACTGGACTGATTGCAACGGCTTTCAAAGCAGCTGCGCCGCTGTGGCGCCCTTGGGCAAGACTCGTGACTGAACAGTTTTAACATTTATAATATATATATATTTTTTCTCTCTGGTTTATCAGGTCATTGTTCATTTTCTTCTTTACCCTTTTTCCTCTGAATGCTAGACAAACAGTTTTTGTGGTCGTCGTCGTGTTTGTTCTTAAGGCAGATCCGTTATTTTTAACACTCAAAAGTGAATGTCAAAATTTTTAATGCACATAGACTAAAGTGTGTGTGTGTGTGTGTGTGTGTGTGGTAAATTTCCAATTAAAATTTTTTAATGTACTCAGTATGACATGAAATAAGCAAGCTAACCCATAAATATTCTGTTATGTCCCGATTACTCTGCTGCAGCTTTGCTTACTCTATATTTCTTTGTTATTTTAAATTAATAAGAAAAAAACGTGTTTTTTTTTGTAGATAGTAGTTGTAGATAGTAGATAACATGTTTTAGTTTATCAAATAACTTTTTATCTATCTATCTATCTATCTATCTATCTATCTATCTATCTATCTATCTATCTATCTATCTATCTATCTATCTATCTATCTATCTATCTATCTTTCTTTTTAATCAAAATAGTTTTATGAGTAGAGTGAAATGAAAATTCTGGCTTTTTGTTTTATATGGGGTTAATGTGCACACTATTAACCATTATTTGACGTAACGCTGCTAAACCCATGCCTCACGTTTGCCATGCGTTCCAGGGTGCCACATGTTTATCGGCCCTTAACTGTTATATAAGATTTCGATTTTCTTTTTCCTCTTTATTTTTAATAGTCGTTATCTCCACACACATCTGCTCTTTTTCACACACTGATGTAAAAAGTGTTTTTCTTTTTTTCAGCTTTTCACGCTTACGGGAAACCTGGCAAAACCCTGGTGGAGACGAGGTGGGTGAGGTTATGTTTTCAAAATATAAAACGCGGCACCATGTACCCGGTGTAAAATAAATAAATAAATAAATCAAAGAACACATCAAATGAAAAGGAAGTGATGGTTTTCTTGTTCTTCATCCTTCTTTGCCCTTTCTCTCTGCTCCTGCAGCATGATAGGGCTGATGCTGGGGACCTGCATCGCCTTCTATGTCGTCATCGCCGATCTGGGATCCAGTTTCTTTGCTCAGCTGTTGGGTTTGCAGGTTGGGACTCATCCCCAGTTCACCCAAAACATGTTTTTTTTTTTCAACAACGCTGCGGTTTCCAGAAGCAGTGTTCTTACTAGGTCCTTGAGGTGCTTGAAAAGTCCTTGGGGGGGGGGGGGGGGAAGTGATATTCTGTGATATTCTCCCCCAGTTTTGTTATTCAAATCGTCACGTAATTAACAACCATTACACATACATTATGAGCTTTTCCTCAAGTTCACTGCAATGCACGAAGCTCCCCTTTGACCTCCATATTATTATTTTTCAACCCTAATCATCTTTCAAACCCTAATCATGTCGACGCCTGCAGGTGACGGGCAGTTTCCGTGTGCTGCTGTTGATCGCCGTGTCCCTGTTCATCGTGCTTCCGCTGAGCCTGCAGAGGAACATGATGTCCTCCATCCAGTCCTTCTCTGCCATGGCCCTCATATTCTACACCCTCTTCATGTTCACGGTGAGTTGGAGACGCACGCAAGGCAGACACGCCCGTGACACCCACTCAGCACACAGGTCATCAACTGCTTGCTGAATAATAAATTGGTCCGGACAGGAATGTTATGTTATGTTAAGGTTATTAAGCTAGGTTTAAGAAATAGTGTGCTCAGGTATCCTAATTAGAAAAAATGGTTAGTTCTCTGGATTTCTGATGTTATTATAAATAAAGCACTAGTATATGCCTGGTCCGAATTTAAGACTTTCTAAGACATTTTAATGGTGCCTGTTCAAAATGCCAGACTTTCTTTCATAATAATGTCACAGTTTAAGAAAATGTCAGTGATTTAGTCCTGTGTTCCACAATGGAAGATGAAACTGCTGGTTAAAGTCATACACGGGGAAAGACACTCTTTGTGACTTCGTTGCAGAGCCCTTAAGCCCAGCGGTGGCTCGCTGTTTATTCAAAGTTTATAAATATTGAAGATGTGTTGTGTGTACAAATTGCAGCAAATTAGACATTGCACGTCCTTGGGTCCCCAGCAACAAACACTCCAAGTGTGAAGTAGATTGGATGAACGGTTTTCGAGATGATTGAAGGGGGTGTGTGTGTGTGTGTGTGTGTGTGTGTGTGTGTGTGTGTGTGTGTGTGTGTGTGTGTGTGTGTGTGTGTGTGTGTGTGTGTGTGTGTGTGTGTGTGTGTGTGTGTGTGTGTCATATACACACATATATTTATAGAGATATACAGTATGTACTGTATATGTAGATAGATATTTTTTTTAATTTATATAGATAGATATTTTTCTGATTTAAATAATTCATGCAGAATTTCAACAAGTGGAGTAATAAATAACTACATAAAAATATTGCTGGAATTACCAAGCCATGATGTACCGTACGTTACCATTCATCCAGGACCACTGAGACACCAAAGCCTGTTTGACATTCTGCTTGTTTACTTTTGGAGCCTCAGTAGGGAACCTCCCAACAGGATTTATGTATCCTGCTGGCCAGTAAGCTAGTGTATTAGCATTACATCACACAGAGCTTGACAGGGACTTTTTGTTTGCATGCTCCCTGGCCAAATTAATGGTCAATCCAAGCAAACCCTTATCAGGCACCCAATGTGACTAAAAAACCCCAGAACGTTTTCAGGTGCAAATATTACGTTAAATGTCACAAAACATGAACCCATTATCTTAACACGAAGAAAGAATCAAATACTCCTCAAATAGGTGTCGAATAAATGCTTAAAAATTTCAGTTTAGTCATGTATTAAATATTCAATGTCTGTAATGGTTAAGTATCCTCTTTAAGTAAGTTCAGAACAGAAAATCAATCTCAAATGTAAGCTTTTGGCTTAATGGTGAGGCATGTTCTGATATAGTGGTTAATTTGCACCTTGGAAAAGTGTGTGTGTGTGTGTATGTGTGTGTGTGTGTGTGTGTGTGTGTGTGTGTGTGTGTGTGTGTGTGTGTGTGTGTGTGTGTGTGTGTGTGTGTGTGTGTGTGTGTGTGTGTGTGTGTGTGTGTGTGTGTGTGTGTGTGTGTACTACTCACAAAAAGTTAGGGATATTTGGCTTTCGGGTGAAATATATGGAAAATGTAAAAAGTTCAGGCTACAGTGATTTTATCTCATGAAAGTAGAGCATTTAAGCAGAAGCATGCAATGGTGATTTCCTCATCTCAAACAATTTATTGAAACAAAAGCCAACAACAGTGGTGGGAATACCACAACAAAAAAATACACACACACACACACACACAGATATATATATATATATATATATATATATATATATATATATATATATATATATATATATATATATATATATATATATATATATATATATATATATAGTACACACACATATGTGTGTGTGTGTGTACTATATATATCTGTGTGTGTGTATATATGTTTATAAATATTGAAGATGTGTTGAGTGTACAACTTGCACCAAATTAGACATTGCACGTCCTTGGGTCCCCAGCAACAAACAGTGTGAAGTAGACCGGATGAACGGTTATCGAGATGATTGAAGGACGTGTGTCTGTGTCTGTGTCTGTGTGTTGACGTTTGGTACGCCTTGAACCCTAACTAATTTGCTTCAATTTACAGAACAGCTTTGGTATGCAGTGGGTGTAAGATGGTTTCACCCTGCTTTGATCAAATGCACATTTGTGTGACCAAAATCGACATAAGTTCCATAAAATAAGCTGAAGAGGCCATTAAAGTGCATTTATAAGAAAATGTATTTCAACCGTCTATACTTGTGGAAGATGCCTTAATAATGTTTGGACTTAAATAGAATAACTTAATTGTGAGTGCTGCAATGGTCCAAATGTAATTACTTGAGGGAAACTTCCTAAATCGTCGATTGGTTGCCTCGGCTTTAGGGCACATGCCGGCACTTGGTTTAACTCAATAATAAACTCATCATTTTTTTTGATGTGCATCGCCAGTGGATATGTTTTGCTTAAGTACATTGATAAATATTTACCTCAGTGTTTTAAACTAAGCAAACATGGCAAAAAACGGTCACTTGAAGGTGAATACTTTCTTTCGGCTGTAACGTTACACCCACACAGTTTACTTATCTCTGCTTGTATTATGTAGCGGTGCCGGGGTCATTGTAGACCTCGGCTCTAGTTGTCCATCGACTGTTCTTCCATCGGTCGAGGGTACATCCTCCTTTCCGGCGTGCGGCCATAAGCTGCAGCTCAGCCCCCCAGTCTGTACCACTAACCCTCTAACTGAACTATTTCCCTCCCTTTCTATCTCCTCCTCCTTCTCGTCTCTTCTCTTCTCTCCTCTCCCTCCACTCCACCCTCCCCCCACTGCCTTCCCTTCCCGCTCCTGACTATTCCACCACAACCCATCCTTCTCATCTCATCTCATCTCGCCTTCCACTCCACCCCCATTTGATTCACTCCCTTCTTGCTCTCCCCCCTCCCCCTCCTCCTCCTTGTCGTCCTCCTCCTCCACCTCCGGATCCTCTCCTCCCGCTGTGGTTGTTTTCTCCACTGCCGGTGCCGTAGATAGTGCTGTCCTCTCTGCGCTACGGCATTGTCTCTGGCTCCTGGGTGGAGCACGTTCACCTGTGGAGGCTCAGGGGTGTCATTCAGTGCCTGCCCATTATCGCCACCACCTTCTGCTGTCACCCGTAAGTAACCAAGGAAACCCCCACACCCTGCCACCCACCCCACCCCGGTCAAGAGTAGGTTGTGGGGCCGCTCATCTGCCTGAACCATTCATCCAGTCTGCTCTTCCTTAAAATCAAGTTGGGTTGTGTGTGTCTGTGTGTGGCGTGTGTGCGCTCAGGTTTCCTTCCTTGAGTTGCATGGGAAGGGCGAGCGGGCATGCAAGTGGTGTCGAAGGGATGTTGCGTGCTCCTCCTCCACCCAGGTGTCCGAGAGCCCCTGGCTGGTACGCCTTTGGAGGCTGCGCAGGGCCTTGGGCTCAGACCTGGACCCGGATCCAGGGCAGGAGCGAGTGGCGGCAAACCCTCAACGCCGACCACAACCCCTCCCTCCCCTCCCCCATTTGAAGACGTAAAAATCTGTTATTTAGTCATTTGCCCTTTGGTCACCAGCGATGGGGGTTTTGGTCGGTGGGGGTTTTCCTGTCGCGGTGTGTGTCTTTCCACCCGTTCATATTTCCCTTCGTCCGTCTCTTCACGTTCACACCATGTGTCCACCGAGGCCTCGGCAGGGGCAGTCTCCTCCTTTTTCTCCTCCTGGTCTTCCTCCTCTCGTTCCCGGTTCCTCTCCGTCCCTTCCTCCCAACCCGAACAGTTGCCTTGCATTTGGTTTGGTCCTTAACTGCCAACCCCCCCACCCCCCCCCCCCCCCTCTCCCTCAGATGGTGCTGTCCTCATTTAAACATGGGCTGCTCGGTGGCTGGTGGTTGGGGCAGGTCAGTTTGGTGCGCTGGGAGGGCGTGTTTCGCTGCCTCCCCATCTGCGGGATGGCCTTCTCCTGTCAGTCGTAAGTAGTTCTCCACCTGCCCACCCTCACCCCTCCGCCAAGTACCCGACCACAAAATCAAACTAACTCCCACAAACTACTATGATGCTAGAAAAATCCAAGGTCTTGTAAGCTGTGTAGATGTTAAGCGTAGGGCTACAATTATGTGGCGGGCGCGTTCCTAAAAAATGTAAATGGCCTCGTATTTTTTTCCTCAGCCCAAACCCACTCTCTCTCATTTCTGCATCTGGAATTATGAGAAAATGTCACAATCACCACATGAATACCTGAATTACAGCCACTTTGGGCCGGGCTCATTATGCTCATAGAGGCCGATGGTCCGCGCTTGCTAGAGGAGGCCGCTTAATGCAGCTATTCAGCTTCTCATAGCTGTTTGCTTAATCAGCCATCTTGCCTGTCCCTGCTCCGCCGCTCTGATCACCCTCCGCTTCCTGACTTCACGCTGTCCGATCACGCCACATCGAATCTTAAGACGTCAGACGTTAACCAATATGCATCCAAGAAATTACAAATTTACTTTTTTTTCCCCCCCTTTCTCTAATAAACTGGTTAGAATAGAACTCAGATTGGTCTCTCAGGGGAGCGGGATTTTTGCCATCAGCCCCAAACAGGCTTTTTGTGTCGACCTTTGTCTTTCTGCGATCTTTTCCATGCTATTTTTTTTCTCCCCAATTCCAATGAGAAAATGAATTTATTGGGTAATGTGATTACAATAAAATATATATATACAGTATATTATACACAGATCAGCCACAACATTAAAACAACTGACAAGTGAAGTTAGTAACATTGATCATCTTGTTCCATTGGCACCTGTTAAAGGTTGGGATATATTCGGCAGCAAGTGAAAAGTCAGTTTCTTGCCCATTTTTTTCCTTTGGAAGCAAGGAAAATGGGCAATGATTTGAGCGAGTTTGATAAGGGCCAAATTGTGATGGCTAGACGACTGGGTCAGAACATCTCCAAAACGGCAGGTCTTGTGGGGTGTTCTTGGTATGCAGTGGTTAGTACCTACCAAAAGTGGTTTAGTGAAGGATACACGACGACAGGGTCATGGGCGCCCATGGGCTCATTGATGCGTGTGGGGAGCGAAGGTTTGCCCGTCTGGGCCGATCCCACAGAAGAGCTACTGTAGCACAAATTGCTGAAAAAGTTAACGCTGCTTTGATAGAAAGGTGTGGGAGGGGCACTCTGACCCCTGTACACCGCTGAAAGCTCCTACATTGGGCATGTGAGCATCAGAACTGGACCATGGAGCAATGGGAGAAGGTGGCCTGGCCTGATGAATCACATTTTCTTTGTCATCATGTAGATGGCCAGATGTATGCGTCATTTACCAGAGGAAGAGATGGCACCAGGATGCACTATAGGAAGAAGCAAAGCCGGTGGAGGCAGTGTGATGCTCTGGGCAATGTTCTGCTGGGAAACCTTGGGTCCTGGCATTCATGTGGATATTACTTTGACACGCTCTACCTGCCCAAACATTGTTGCAGACCAAGTACACCCCTTGATGGCAATGATATTTCCTGATGGCAGTGGCCTCTTTTAGCAGGGTAATTTGCCCTGCCACACTGTTGTGGAGCTGTTTTGGTGGCATGAGGGGAACCTACACAATATAAGCCAGGTGGTTTGAATGTTGTGGTTGATCGGTGTGTATATAGCCTGTGTGTGATTTATGTACAGGGTTCTTACCAGGTCCATTAGGGGCTTGATTTTCGTCTTCAGAAATTTAAATGCTGGAATGCCTTGTAAAGTCGTGGGGGGGGGGGGGAATGATATTCCTGATATTTGTAACTTAATAAAGATTTTCCAGAATCGCTTTTACGACAGATTATGCCATGTGCATTTTCTTAATTAAACCAATAGGCATATTCTATGGAATGTTTATTCATGCCATATCATTGCTATCGCAATAGACCTTAATGATCACACCTCCACACTTCTCCTTCCATCCATCCATCCATCCCTCACTCTGTCCGTCCATCTGTCCTCTCTGCTTCCATCCATCAACCTGCATGGTCTATCGCATGTTCCGCGGCTCCGCCCTTGTCGTCATGGCGCCTGCCCTGGGTGGGTGTTGGGGGGGGGGGTTGTCAGAGGAAGCTCCAAGTTTGTGCCGGGTGTTTGGGTGTTTTGTGAGATCGAGTGAGGTAGGTGTTCTGAGCGGGGGCGACAGCAACACCGAGGTTGAAATGAGACTTTAATAATCATGATCTCTCGCGGCAACACAACATTACATTACTGCGCCGCGGCAGAGCAGATTCTCAGTGTGTGCGTCTGGGAGTTGGACAGTGATAGAAGACAGAAGTCATCTGCGTATGGGTCGTGTGTGTTTGTGCGCACGTCTCCCCGGTGCTGAGTGATATTTGGCAGGGTTTGTCCCTGCCCTGTGGTCAGGCAGTGCGAGGCGTGCGTTCCGCTAGGCGACGGCGGCCAAACCACCAATCAGCACTTTGGAAAGCCGCCTACTCCGAGGCACACACTGACACATTCACAGGCTGATTAAACAGCTTTCAGCACATTGGAGTTTTATTACGGCTCATGAGACGTGTTTACTTTCAGTTAAAACGTTACTTAACATCGCCCTTATGTTGGGACAGAGGGGCTGGACCACGATTTATTTATTTATTTATTTGTGTGCATTTTTGGGGGGTATGAAACGGTTTGGACAGCGACGAGCAATGAGCCTGTAATGAACATAAGGGAAAATAGTCTGATGAGAAGCTCCCTGTTCTGTCTGCTTTCAAAGCCAAGATATTTCTATACTGCTAACTGGGCTGAGGAAAAGATTTAACGTTTCTATTGGTTTTTTTCTAATGGTATTGTATCGCGATGTAATAAAAGCGCCATATAATCACACAAATTTGCTTTCTAGTTATTACTAAATAAGATAGGAAGCCCTTAAGTATTCAGGTAAATATCAGAGGTTGAATGTCATGAACCTCAGTTTGTCTCCTTAAAATTTTACTCTGAACACATAAGCAGGTATTCAGATATGTACAGATGTCTATCTTAAAATTCCTTCATCTTGATAAATTGGTCCATATCACCTTGCACACATAGGCGCCTAGTTCCGCCTAGTTCCACTTTTTTAAACCCATTGTAAAACAAATAAAAACACATTAAATTCGGAGTTGGGACTAATGAGCGGCCATTCAATCTTTTAGCTCCCCCGCCTACAATATGGCGTTATATTTAACCTTGGCCGTGAGATTTACCGGGTCGCTGATTAAACAAGTGCTGAAGAACGGCACCGTGGGACTCCGTTCGCCCATAAAACTAGCCTGCGTGAAAGTGAGATGGGGTGTTGGGGAGGGGTTTTGGTTATGGATTGTTTCCCCCCCCACTTCTCCTCTCTCAATATCGCTCTTCCCCCCCGCTCCGTCATACGCACACAAGTGAGTGAAAGCGCACACAAAGAGAGTGCCGAGAAAGTTTATAATGCTCTAAAACCTGCCAACCACTCGCTGTAATATAGAAGGCCTGTAAAATTCCCTGTTTAATGTCCTGCTGCCCACACACACACACACACACACACACACACACACACACACACACTTCCCCACATTGTACATGCCAACAGCCTCAGTTTCAACCTCGGACTTGTCTTCGCCCGCTCTTTCATCACGTCCTCCGGCTTCTTTCTCACACTCATCTCTCCTTTGGAATGAAAAACAAGCTTCTCTTTTCCACTACAATTTTATTTTTCTAACGTTGCATGAATCAAAATGTTCTTTTTTTTCTTTTTTTTCTTGTCAAACATTGTTAAAGAATCCCCCTAATTTTCTATTGAGTCTAGAATTCACCACCAACATTAGATTATAAGAAGATCTACCATATATGCACCCTTAATTTATTTTTACGACCAAACCCAGGGTGTCTGCAGGTCCTTAAAAAATATATGTTTTTACAAATATGATCTCTTAAAAGTCATTAAATAGTCTTTAATTTCAACAAAAACATTTTGTCAGATTTTATTTATCCGTAGATTTATTTTTGACAAAATTAACATTTCTGATGTTATAAAACCATAAGTCTACCGCTGAACCTAAGCTTACCCTCACTTAGTTTCTACACTCAAAGACAATTTGTGTATTTACTGTGTATTTAAGTTGAACATTTTGAAAAGTAATATACGTCTTTGAAAAAGGGAAGTTATATATAAGTTATAATAAGAGTTCATAGAATTATCTTGTTCATAACCTACTATTTGTACCTCATACTTACTTCTGCCCTGCACCTAATATATAGTACTAACCTGCAATACTTATTGAATAAGAGAGGATTTGCCAAAAAAAGTCTTTAAATGTAGTAAAAGTTTGTCTTTAAATTATTTCATTTAACCCTCTGATACCTGTAGACACCCTGCAGACACCTAAACGGCCATTGTTTTTACAAATTCGTTTTACTTTGGCCATCCATGTTTTCCGCTGATGTCCTTTCCCATCATAATGACATCAGCGTGATGGTTGAGTTGTTGAGCGAGGTTAGCCGGCGCACTAGCGCTTGATTTGCCCTGCAAGGCCATTCTGCCCACCCGGGGGTCGCTTGTCTCCCTCAGGCAGGTGCTGCCGACCTACGACAGCCTGGACGAGCCGTCCGTCAAGCGCATGAGCACCATCTTCACATCCTCCCTTAACGTGGTCACCACCTTCTACATCACCGTGAGTGATGGCTACACCCTCTTCTAGTTCCCTCCCGTAACGACCATCATTTAAATAAGTAGGATTGGAGTTCGTCATCCTTCCTCTCCCCTTCCTCCCAGGTGGGTTTCTTCGGCTATGTGAGCTTCATGGAGAACATCGAGGGCAATGTGCTGATGAACTTCCCCTCCAACCTGGTGACAGAGATGATCCGCGTGGGCTTCATGATGTCTGTGGCTGTGGGCTTCCCCATGATGATCCTGCCCTGCCGGCAGGCCATCAACACCATGCTCTTCGAGCAGCAGGTGAGGCCAAGCACCATTCTACCTCTGAAGTACAGAGGCCAAGAAGGGACAGATACTGTAGAGGTGTAATGCTTTAGCAGCTCAGTCAATCTCTCGCTGAAGCGGTGTGTGAGTGAAGAATTACAAAAGCGATTTAAAAAGCGAAGCTTGGTTATATTAAATTATATTACGTCAAATGCCAAAGGGTTGATGAACCCCCAAACTTGTGTTTTTGTATATAAAAGTCGCCCAGCTGGCATTTCATACTTGAGGCCCACTGGGATGAGAGGACTAGAGATTTTGAACTTGCAAACAAAATCAAGATTCAGTTGTGTATGTTTTTCTGAATGCGTTCCAGGGCCGTTGGGTGTTTGGCGGGAGGTGGGTAGAAGGGATTTGTTATTATTATTATTTTTTCTATATAAAAAGTAAAGTGTAATAATAATAATAAAAACAAAACTGATTTTGGAGTTCCTTCAAAGACATTTTTAGACACTGACACCCGTCCATATATGTTGGTTTTTCCTCTTGCTGTTATCCCAATTCTATCTCTTTCCCCACATCTGTCTTTGTATTTATACGTCTCTTAACTCTCCTTTTCTCTTGCGCGCCCTATTTTGTCTTCTCTCTCTATCTGTCTCTCTCACAGCAGAAGGATGGAACGTTTGCTGCTGGAGGGTACATGCCTCCTCTGCGCTTTAAGATGATCACCCTCACCATTGTATTTGGCACCATGATGGGAGGCATTCTCATCCCCAACGGTAGTGTGTGTGTGTGTGTGTGTGTGTGTGTGTGTGTGTGTGTGTGTGTGTGTGTGTGTGTGTGTGTGTGTGTGTGTGTGTGTGTGTGTGTGTGTGTGTGTGTGTGTGTGTGTGTGTGTGTGTGTGTAAGAAAGACAGAGGGAGAGAGAGAGAGTGAGCCCGAGAGGATGCTATAAACAGAAAAAAACGTAGGATGAGAGTTAATTTTAAAAACAATGACATAGGAACTGAACACGCTACAGTTAATTAATTATTGTGAATGATATTCATACGTTCACTGTTGTGTTGTTGTTGTTGTTGTTGTTCTTCCCATTGTTTTCTTGTCTTATCTCTCCTCCTTATACTCCTAATATTTAAGAGAGAGTGTGTGTGTGTGTGTGTGTGTGTGTGTGTGTGTGTGTGTGTGTGTGTGTGTGTGTGTGTGTGTGTGTGTGTGTGTGTGTGTGTGTGTGTGTGTGTGTGTGTGTGTGTGTGTGTGTGTGTGTGTGTGTGTGTGTGTGTGTGCGCGCGCTATAGTTAAGTGTGGTTTACTATACTTTAGGGATATGGAATGTATGACCCCCCCCCAACCCCACAATTCATACCGTCACAGCCCAACTATACTTGTGAGGACCAGTCTCAGAATTGCCAATTTTGTTGTTTTAGAAGTGCTCAGAAACATGGGTCCTCCGTGCGCCTGTGCCCCCCCCCCCCCGTCGAATATTCGCATTGAACAGCCAAATCTGATCTGACTGACAAAATTCTGAGTCAGGCACAGCCCAAGGAATAATTACTTATAATCAGACACAAAAAAAATAAATCCCCCATATGTTTAATGAACTGGCCCTCCTAGTGACGAGTGGAGCGACTGAAAAGTTTGAATTGATTTCGAGACTCAAGTTCTTGCTATCCGTTCTTACTTAAGCTATATCCAGACAGCTCCATGGAATGAATCTGAAAGCCCTTTTTAACCAACCAAGTCTCAACTTGGCCTTGACAGGCTGTGATCGGGCCAATAGGGCACCTATCATAAGGCCAGCCCCCAGTTAATATACTGGGTCACTGCCTGTCACTCTTCATCTTTACTTATTCAGCTCTCTGCTGTTGGAAGAAAGCCCTCTATTACAGAAGGAAGAAAAGAAAGGAAAAAATTATGTCGGCTGTGGACTTGAAGACCTGTGCGGGCTGTGCCACGCACATGACCCGTAGCGATACTCACCTGCTGCGTGTCTGCTGTCTCGGCCAGGTACACGCGGAAGCGGTGCTTTCAGGCCTGTTCTTTTGTGTCAACGGCCCGAGTCTGCCGCTTGAAGTCATCCGCCATTGGGCCGACATCTTCAGTTCCCTCCCTAGTCGTCCCAGTACTGCTAAAAGGCCTACGAGTGTCTTGGGAGGAGGGCAAAGAGGAGGAATTGGATCTCCCCTCCTCGGGCCTTGCTTCAGGGTCACGAGGGGCTCTGAGGAGGAAGAAGAAGTAGAAAAGCCAGGTGAGGAGGCACATTGTGCTGCTCACAAACCGTTCCAGGGGTCTTAATACCAGGAGCTCCTGCACCTCCTGGAGCTAGCTGTGGTGAAGCTGGGGACCCCGTGGGCAGACCCGGAAGCCGTTGCTCTCTCCATGCTGGTGGGGGTGTACTTTACGGAGGCTGGGGATTGGCCTCCCCGCCCGCGTGCCCTTCTGGTTCTGTGGGATTTTACCAAGAGAAGTGAGGTCGTCTTGGGGCCCTCCCCAGAAGACGGGCTCCCCCAGCCAGGCGTTTAACTAGTGGTAGATCCTGGACACCGAGCCAGAGTTGGGATACCTGGCTATGCCCCCCCTAGAGTAATCGGTTGCTGCCCACCTGTGGTCCTGCCTCACCGCGGAAAAGCTTCAGCTACCATCCAACGGGTGTAGGCTGATGCTGAATTTGGCTGAAAAGTCTTACAAGGCTGTGGGGCAGGGTGCAGCACTGCTTAATTACATCTGCCTGCTGCAGGCCTACTAGGCCAGTCTCCTACGGGAGCTGGAGGAGAAGGCCAACCCCTGAGATGTACGTGGAACTGCACAAGGCCACTGACTACTGTCTCACGAAGGCCAAGGGTGCAGTGCAAGACTCAGGGCATGTGTGGGGTTTTTGGTGGTGACACAGTGCCACCTATGGCTGAATCTGTTTCAGATATCTGAGAAGGAGAAAAACAGGCCCTGGACGCTCCGGTGAAGGTATCGGGCCTATTTGGGCCCATTGTGGACACCATGACCCACACGTTTGAGCGGCACCAGAAGGAATTGGTGGCATTGAGTAATTTCATGCTTCGATGGACCCGCCAGAACTCTGTCTCATTGAGGGAGCAGTTGGGATCCAGATGGCCCCCAAGAACGTTGTGGGCCAGGAGTGGACGGGCTCCGGCCCAGGAGACGTCCCAGCCTCCCCCTTCTGACGGGATTAGGGTCTGGAACAGGAATCCTTTCCGCCATCCTTAGCAGCCGCAGCCTTCGGTGGTGAGAGGCAGGAAGGTACCTTGGACTGGAGCTGCGACAGAGGGGATTCCTGCTGCTGGACCGTCTGCTTGTCCTTGAGTTTTAGCACGAAAAAGACATTCTGCTGTACCAAGTCCCATGCCAATGAAAGCCGTGCGGTTAATGTACACAAAATACACACAGTCTTTATTTCCCCTCTCCCCTTGTGTTTTCCCAGTGTGTTTATTGTGGCCCCCTGTCCCCTTAGAGACATGAACATCATTGCCCAAAATGAAAATATGAGCCTGAAGCCTTGGGTGGGGCCCGGACATGTCACCAAACACATCAACACGTGTGAGCCTCCCTGCCCAGAGAATGTAGCCGGAGGCTCAATTTGTGGGCGTAACCGCCCTGGTGCCCATGCTACCGGAAACCACAGCATGCCTCTCCACTTGTGAGCATATGGAAACGCGCATGCACAGTTTATCCCTGGGAAGAGAGGACGATTCTAGAGGGTTATGTGCTGCAGTTTGCCCATCGTCCACTGGCGTGTGCTGGCGTCACGCAGGCCGAGGTATTTGATTCAACGTCCTTCATCCAGACACAGAAAATTCTGTCCTTGCTGGAGAAGGGTGCCACTTGCCCGGTAGGCGACAGAGAGAGAAACTGCATTTTTTTTTTTTTTCAGCAGCTATTTCCTCATAAAAAAGGAAATAGGAAATTTATTTTCTGAAACCAATTCTGGATCTGAGAACTTTAAACAAAACGTTGAGAAAGCTCCCACTTCAAATATTAACATACCGTCACCTGTTTAAGACAGGGAGACTGATTTATGTCGGTGGATTGAAAGATGCTTACTTTCACATATTCATTTTGAAAGGCACAGCTTTCAGGACAGAGTGTGCAAGTTTTGTGTTCTCCCGTTTTGTCTCTCTCTGGCCCCAAAATATTCACTATTTGTGTGTAGGCAGCTATTGCCCCACTGTGCACCAGGGGAATAAAGGTTCTGTCATATCTGCACAATCTCCAGATAATCCAGTGGGGTCAAGGGAATTGGCACACTCCCACACGGGGGCGCTGCTCGACGATCTCTGCAGCCTAGGTTTTCTGGTGAATTGGAAAACGAGTGCTCTGGTTCCAGCCAAGCTCACTTTGGACTTGGCTCTCAGTCTGGACTCACGGTCGAAGCCTGTAAGGCTGACTCCGACCAGGAGGTTCGCTGTGGTTCCTGCAGCTCGCATTTGCACAGATTTGCAGCCAGGAGTTTGCAAGGCACCAGCCGGTTTTGCCCGTGTGTGCGCTCCCTGACTCCAAAATGGAATCTGGTTCTATTGTTGAATGCCGCAGCGAGACCCCAATTCAAACCTCTCCAGGAGGTGGGAATAAAATCTTTGTCGTTGAAGTCAGCACTGCTCCTGCTGCTTGTCTCGGCGAAACGTTTAAGAAATCTGGCCCACCAGTCCTGCTGGGTGTTCCACGGACAATCAGAGGGTTATGTTGGAACTCAATCCGGCTTTTCAGCCCAAGAACATTAAGGCAGGATTCAAATCGACCCCAATTGATCTCTCGTTGTATTTTCCTCTTCCCTTTGGGTCAGAGGAGGACGAGAGGCTCTATACTCAGGGCCTGGTCCTGGTGCTATTGGTCTATGTGGAGGGCAGTGCATTCTGGACTACCGCACATAGTTCACCAGATTCTACAGTCTCGACATTACGGCGTCAGCACTGGCGCAGGTTGTCTTGACAGCTGCCAGGTGTGAACCTGCGTACAGAGTGGTTACGGGCAGGTAATACAAGCTCAGCTGCATGTGGACTCCGGAGATGTCGTTAATGAGCTCAACCCCGTCACGTCACCATGGTAATGCGGTAATTGTCACAGCCCTAGTTGCACGCTCGCTCCCATGAGTTTTATTTAAGCAATAGTTTGTATAGCCTATTTTTCTTTAACCATGCAACAAACTTTTTAAAATTACTTAAACTATATTTTTTTAATAACATTTCTTAACCGTTTAACTGATAGTATTAATCGGTCAACATTCTTATTGTTGGTTAACAGTTATACAGTAATTATTAAGATCGCTAGTCCTCACTTTACCAGGTGTATTTACAAGGACCTCACTTTGGTACAAGTACAAGAACTTGTGTGTCTGTTTGTTTTACTAGTGAGGCCCGGTCTCCAGATGCACTATTTTTTGTTTTAGAAGTGCACCAGAAACATGGGTCCTCATTTTACCAGGTTTATTTACTCTGACCTTACTTTGATACCAGTGCAAGAAGGTGTGTGTGTGACTTGATCAGTCAGTGTTGCTGTCAGCTGGTTTGGTATATGTACTTGTTGATATAATGTGTGTGTGTGTGTGTGTGTGTGTGTGTGTGTGTGTGTGTGTGTGTGTGTGTGTGTGTGTGTGTGTGTGTGTGTGTGTGTGTGTGTGTGTGTGTGTGTGTGTGTGTGTGTGTGTGTGTGTGTGCGTGCGTGCGTGCGGTTCTGGAGGTCTTTGGGATGCATGTGTTCTTTCTTTTATGTTGGCAGTGGAGCCGGGGAGCTTTATGATGTGTGTGAATATGACTTTACAACTCAGTAACTGTCATACTCTAACACAGTCCTTAAATCACAGCCCTAACTTTTATCTCCTTTTAGACTGCCGGACGGGAAGATAGGGCTATTATTCTGACACACACACAAGCACGCACGCACAACCTTCCTTCCCCCCCACACACACAAATGGGCAAATTTGTGCATGTGATGCAAGTGCACAGATTTGCCCATTTGTGTAAAAGTGGAGGCCTCGTCGCAACGCAATATTATTGCGTCACGATGAGGCCCCCTCTTTTACTCTGGCCCTCTTTCTTTTGCTTGTTTTTCTCCTTCCCTTCGATCCCTCTTTCGCTCCCATTGCTTTTCCCTTCTCTTTGTTTCATTCTCTACCATTCTCTCATTCTCTCTCTCACAGCGTGGATGACAAAAGGTGTCAAGGTTAGACTCTGTACGTTTTATTCCCTCCTTTGTGCGGCGGCCGTCAGAGATTTTCATTGGCCAAACCCATTTAGACCTCAAGACTTGCACACATCCACTGTGTGTGTGTGTGGGTGTGGGTGGTGGGGGAGACAGTGTGTGTGTGTGTGGCCTCTTTGTGTATCTAATCAGACTAATAGAGAGAGGGGAGGTGGAGTTCCCCCCCCTGCCCCCGGAGAGAATGGATGCTAAATCTGAGGGAGACAATATGGCCTCATTCCCCAGCATGAAGAACAGCAGGCCCTGGGCCCGGTGCCCAGCCCGCCGGACACACACACACACACACACACACACACACACACACACACACTGCAACTAGAGGCTAGAGGTATCTAGAACAATGGGACCACAGTAGAGTCAGGTATTAACTATTTTTTTTTTTTTTTTTTTTTTAACAGAAGGGTGTGTGTTGTGTGTGTGTGTGTGTGTGTGTGTGTGTGTGTGTGTGTGTGTGTGTGTTTTAAGAGCGCATTAATTGTAACAACAGAACTTTTTGAGCGATAACCACAGAAAATAACTAAAACAAGACTTTGTTCGTCAGAGGTGTGTGGAAGCCCAGAGAGAGAACTTGTCCCCAGTTTTTCCCCAAATGGCCCAAATATCGCAGGGTTGGTTGTGTTCACAGGTTGATCAACCTGGGGGGGTGAATGGTGTTCATCAAAATTTCTCTCTTAGTTTGTAGTATACTGACTAGCCAATGTGTCTGTCCTCCAAGGGAGTTGAAAATAATGTTCTGTCTGTCTCACTCTCTCACACTCTCGCCCTCTCTCAAATACTTGCTGCCAGTCTCTTTATCTCTTCCCAACCTGTGTGTTTCGCCTCTTGTTGCAGTGGAGACCATCCTGGGTCTGACCGGAGCCACCATGGGCAGTCTGATTTGTTTCATTTGTCCCGCTCTGATCTACAGAAAGATCCAGAAGAACAGCTTCATCGCTCAGGTGAGACACACACACACACACATTCTCTCTCTCTCTCTCTCTCTCTCTCTCTCTCTCTCTCTCTCTCTCTCTCTCTCTCTCTCTCTCTCTCTCTCTCTCTCTCTCTCTCTCTCTCTCTCTCTCTCTCTCGCTCTCTCTCTCAGCCGTCTTTAGCTCCTTAATCAGTTTGTGCCAATCCCTGAAAGACGCATGGTTAAGGCGTCTTAAATAGTGTTTTACAAATCTTTGGCCTTTAAAGTGCCAATCTCAAAGATTTTCCTTTGAATACATTTCTTTTAAGTCACTATCTATCACCGAATGAGGTATCATAAAGGTTATCGAGCCTATGGCCCGCTGATGAAAGTCCTTCTGTTTGCCGTATTCTGAGTATTAAGAACCGGGTGTCTGTGGTGACTTGGCCGCCATGCATTCACACACACACACACACACACACACACACCACATTCACGTGCGTTCACTCCGCCACACACCTGCAACTACCGCTTTTCGCCATAGGTGCCGCCAAAAACAAAACTGAAACGGAAGTCTTCGAGATTGACACTTTAAGTCATTAAATTGTCATAAATTGGAATTTATGAGATGTTTGTTTCCAACAAAATATTTGTAATATTTAATATTTGTTCTTTACAAAAAAATGTATCCATTTTTAGTAGCTAATCACTTTCCTTGCTATCTGATTTAAAGGAAACTTATAACAGTTCATAAAATCATTTAGTTAATAACCTGCCCTGTTTCTACCTAATACTTACCTCTGCCCTGTACCACATGTATAGTTATTTCCTGCAGTACTTTATTGAATCAGTGTATATACATATATTTATTTTTTTTACATATTTTTATTTCCACAATTCAAATTATACAAGTACTATAAGACAAATATTTTCCACCCTCATTGCTTATAAAACAAAGTATAAAGAAATATAATTTAACAGGGGTTGCAGAAAGGGGGGGGTGCAACAGATATACCAAAGTATTGCTATAAACAATCGCATATGAAACGGTCAAAATAAGTAATTAAAAATAAATAAATAATGCATAAATAGAATTAAACAATTGTACAAAAAATGTAATAATAACCTGTGGATGTTCCACTATATATATAACCTGGGCTGTTGTTACTACACTCTATCTTGGTGAATATTGGGAAGTTATTAGTGGGAGAGTATATATGCATATTGAAGGATTATATTTAACTCTATGATACCTGCAGACACACCACTTCTAACCATTTGTACATTCCTTCTTTGTGGCTTTATCGGTTTCTCTATCTCTCTGTCCAGCTGGTGCTGTGTGTCGGTCTGGGCATCCTGCTTATCAGCACCTTCACCACCTTGTCCATCTCCACCAGTGGCCCCGCCTCTAGGGCCCAGGCCCCACCCCCGCCAGCCCCGGACAAGAGCAGCCTGCTGCTGCTCGACCTGCCCGATTTGAACGGTAAGGGCTGTAATCGGAAGCGGTTTACCAATGGGCCGGGGGAGACAGCCTCGGTGGAAGATTTCAGCCGCCGGACAGGGACTGGGGTGGGCGGACGTCTTTACTGCTGGTTTTATCTCTGGGGAAACGGGCCGGCGGAGAGATAAGACCGAGCAGAGGTGAGGAGGGTAAAACAAAAGGGGGGAAAAAATGACGGTTGGGCGGGCGGGCGGGCAGCCACGCAGGCAGCCACGCAGGCAGCCACGCAGGCAGCCACGCAGGCAGCCACGCAGGCAGGCAGATAATCTCTTGATGATATCTAAGAGCAGTGCAAGTGGCTGACATTGATGAAGAGAGTGATGCCCTTCAAACACTAGCAATTTCTAATTTCCTCCCCCTCTCTGTCTCACCCCCCCATGCGCACGTGCGCATATACGCACGCACGCAAGCACACATGCACACAGACATGCACGCACACATGCACTCACACACAGACACACACACACACACACACACACACACACTTCTCTCCCTCTATTCTCTCTACCCCTCTCTACACCCACTCAAAGCCCTACCAAAATACAATGCCTGCTCTCCTCCCACCCCGGTAGTCCCCCCACACACACATCTTCTGTGGCAGCCGGGAAATGCCTGCAAGCGTCTGACTGTAAAGAGAAAAAGGGGGCTGGTGTCGGGGGGGTAAGGGGCCTTGAGTTTTGCAGTTCTTTTCTCTCCTCATTTAATTTAATTTATCTTTTTTTTTTTTTTTCTCTCTTGTTATCTGTTCGTTTAGCCATTTTGTCTTTTCTATTTTCTCCCCCAGTTTATGTTTCCTGTTATTAACATATTTCAGTTGAAGCCAAACCTGCATCCTGTTTGTACTGGTGTCAAATGTTCTTTGTCTTGTGCATTGTTTTCTGTTTCTCTCTATTTAGTCTTTTCACTATTAGTTGTTTTTTTTTTTTTTTTTTTTTTTTTTGGGCTATAGGCAAAGTGTTTGCTGCCACCTAGGGGAGTACTACGGTACTTTCAGGTGGATTTAGCAGTATGGGTGGACTACAGCTTGCCTGGTTGTTGTTACAGGTTCAGGTTCAGGTTCAAGACAGTATTTGTCACATACATACACATACGGTCGTACATATATGCAGTGAAATGTCTTGACACCTGGTGATTACGCACAAGCTCAATAAGCTCGAAAAATACTCAAATGTGTGTAATCGACACACACTGGGAGATATCAAGAATGCAGTCAGGCACTAAAGGTAAATATGGTGATTGGCGTGTGGACTTTTGAGTTATGGTAAACTCCTATATTTTTATCTTTTTAATTTTAATTTTTACTTTTTGCTTGTACTGTTCTTCAACTTCTGCCGCCGTGACACCAGAACTTGGCCCAGTGGATCCATAACTAATCTTAATTAAAAGCTGCCCTGTAAGGGTTACATTTTTTGTGTGTGTGTGTCTTTGGGCAGACAAAGCCATAATCAAGAACCCGGTGGATGTAGATGTGCCCAAAGCCCGGGCCGTGGAGGTGGTGCAACCTCTGGAAAGGGGCGCGGCAGAACCACCCCAGATAAAGGGACCTGTTGACCTGCCTGAAATAAAGAAGGAGGAAGAGGTGCAGCTGGACCGTCCTGGTGCTGGTACGTCTAAGTCAAAGGGCACAAGGGCATTTACCTGGCTTGGTAATTTCAATGGCAGGATTATATATGTGTCTAGTAAAGTAATTTAAATTTAATTTAGCTATAAACTTTATTCGTGGACAGACTAACCTTTACAGGGGAAATTGGAGACAATTACTTTAGGTTAATAAAGTATTTAATCTTGTACAAGAGGAGCAGTTTCAGTGTAACAACACAACACAATGTCACAGAGGAAGTGCTCAGTTCTCACGGAGAGCTGAGCTTTTGATACAGTCTTCTTCGAGTGGCGAAACTGAGGAGCCGCTGGGAGGAAGGTCGGTAGATGTGGCAACGCCCCTGTATAGATCATTGATGGGGCAGTTTTGTTGAGACCGACTATCTGTCGAGGTTTCCTTCCTCCTTTTTACGACACAGAAAGTGACTTGTTAACTTCCTTTTTTACGACAGGAACTCTACTTAGCCTTGGCAAGTACACATACATTGTACAAGAGTTCACATGAAAGGCACAGCAATATATATATAGATAGAAAATTCTTATAACACAAAACTTTATTATTGGGTAAATTGGTTTGGCCAGCAGAGTTCACATCTCACATTTTTGTGAAGTTTTCGAAGTACATAGGAGTTGCAGTTTGGCCAATTTGGCTTGCAGTTTTTATGGGACTGCTTTTAAGGCCCCTCTACTCGCTGCACAATGAAGAAAAATGCCAAGAAATGAGTGAAATAGTAATAAGATAATATAATCGAATAATTCTTTGACGTCTATCTGTCGCTTTTCCAAGGCGTGGCGGTGCCAGAGGGCGAGGCCCACCGCCACGAGCCCCCCATCCCCCACGACGAGGTCCGGGTGGATAGCCGGAAGAACAATGCTGAGCTGGAGGAGGAGGAGCAGGAAAAGCAGCCGGCTCCACCTGCCGGGGACGGTGGCAGAAGAGGAGGAGGAGGCGAGGACAAGTCCCAGGTGGAGGGTGAGGAGGCGCCGCGGCGGATGGAAGCGAAGGAAGACAACGAGGCGAAGGCCGAGGAGAAACCCAAGTTGGCCGTGGTTCGGAAGGAGGAGGAGGATGTGGGCGGAGGCGAGGTCCTGTCCAACGAGGTGCTGGAGAAGCGTGGGCCAGAGGCGGCCAAAAAGGTCCCCGAGGCACCCTCGCTGAAGGAGGCAGAGAAGCCGGCCCCCGGCAAAGACCAGCCGGTCGATAGGGCGAGGGACGATCTGGGCGAGCACATCGGCAGAGTGCCAGACGCCGCACAGAAACGTGAGTAACTATGTCGGGAGCGAACACAACCTCCCTAGAGACGGTAAAATGTAACCTTTATAAACTCAAAATCAAATTTCGTATTATTCTGATGGGATCAACTTTAATATTTGTTGGTCTCATCAGCTCCACTTGCTGAGAGAGGAGAGCACCACCCCGCCGGGGAAGTGGCAGCAGCAGCAGCCGCAGACAGCAAAGATGCAGGAGACGACAAGATGGACGGTGAGAAGTTAGAGCGCACTTTAACAATGCAGCTACAGGTGGATCAAATTGTTTGGCCACTTTTCAACCCAGGATTTACTTAAATGCTGGTTTCCATCAATTATTACTGTTCGTACTAACGATGCACCGATTTATCGGCTCTACATCAGTACCGGCTGAGCCGCCTTGTTGACTGCCATTGGCCTATCGGCAAATAAGATGACATTCACTGATGGCAGTGGCCAATGGGTTATCCAGTGTTTCCCAGTGGGAGCTGACGGTTGTTTAAGTGGTAGTTAAAACAGCTGGTTGTAATTCCTTAAATCACACAACTGTGTTGCTCCGCCTCTAAAACACTAAAACACAGACTCCCCCGGCCCATTAAGGGAGAAAGATGACTCAAAGAGCGGAGCGTGTTTTTAGCACGAGCGACGTAAGCTTAACACTCTTAGTGTGTACGTGAGGAAGTACGGAGTGACAAGAAGGACAAAAAGGGTCAAATCACAGCTTGGTCTAGGGAAACTGCAGAGAGAAAAGGGTAAAAGTGCAATGACTTTGTATTTGGAATAACGGAACCAAGGGAAGGAATAAAAATGGCTTCCTAAGCTCGTCTGTTGTAAACATCATTACAAGTACAGTTTTTAACCCCTGTTATTTATGTAAATATCATTTATACATATAAAGTTAATGTACACTTGAATGTATAACACCTACATGTCTAAGGTGCTTTGCTCCTACACCACAAAGACTTCACTTGGGCGGGCCTACAAAGTATATTTGGCAACCCATTTTGGCATTTTTATTTTTTATATTTTTATCCGTCTAAGAGGACGACTCCATCCAAAATCGATGTTAGAAAACACAGACAGGGCTCTCTGCAGTGCTCCAAGCAGTAAGTGATGCTGTGTTCATGGGAACTCGAAAAACATCGGTATCAGCCCAGAATTTCACAATCGGTGCATCCCTAATTCAAACGTTACATACAGTCCAATAGGGCAAACCTTTAACTCTTAAAACAATTAAATATTCCTGGGAAGCACACAATAATGCCAAATCAGCTCTTCTGGTTATATCCGTGCTAAAGTAAGAGACTTTCGCCTCTTCCGTTGCACAATTCAAAAAATGGTTTAAATTAAATGTGATATTATTGTTACTTAAAATACAGGTACTCCTCACTTAACGACCTGCCTGTTTAACAACCTTTTAGACTTTGGACCAGCTCTGACCAGTCTGTATTGTACGCTGGGTACAATACAGCGGCGTCTCAGCGTCAAGCATCTCATCACGCATCACCCTTTATACACTATATACACCACACATACTGTATACATCTCATACGCATCACCCTTTATACACTATATACACCACACATACTGTATACATCTCATACGCATCACCCTTTATACACTATATACACCACACATACTGTATACATCTCATACGCATCACCCTTTATACACTATATACACCACACATACTGTATACATCTCATACGCATCACCCTTTATACACTATATACACCACACATACTGTATACATCTCATACGCATCACCCTTTATACACTATATACACCACACATACTGTATACATCTCATACGCATCACCCTTTATACACTATATACACCACACATACTGTATACATCTCATACGCATCACCCTTTATACACTATATACACCACACATACTGTATACATCTCATACGCATCACCCTTTATACACTATATACACCACACATACTGTATACATCTCATACGCATCACCCTTTATACACTATATACACCACACATACTGTATACATCTCATACGCATCACCCTTTATACACTATATACACCACACATACTGTATACATCTCATACGCATCACCCTTTATACACTATATACACCACACATACTGTATACATCTCATCTCCATTCTCAGTCTCGTTCCCACAGTCTGTCAGTATTCACTACACTAGCGTTCACAATGGTCACGCCCCCTTACCGTGAAATAACACAGGTCCGACCAATTCGCTTAACAACCTGGTTCTAGGAACGGAGTGTGTGTGTGTGTGTGTGTGTGTGTGTGTGTGTGTGTGTGTGTGTGTGTGTGTGTGTGTGTGTGTGTGTGTGTGTGTGTGTGTGTGTGTGTGTGTGTGTGTGTGTGTGTGTGTGTGTGTGAGATTTAACGATGGAAATGAACCAAATTCAAAACAATATTGTACATTTATTGTGTATTTAAACTCCATCCCTCTGATTGGTGATTGGACCAGATGTTACGACTTGTGGTTCTGTAAGCCCTCCCTCTCCCTCTCTGTGCCGGTCAAATTTACACGGTAGATTCTGTTCTCATGTACTGTACTCGCAAAAATGCTACAATATTCAAACCAATAACAACGTAATGTAATGTAGTTGATGCTCAAAAAAGAGAGTGAAAGAAAGAAAGAAAATGTCGCTGTTTGGAGGTACTTAAAGGTAAACAAAGACGATTAGATCAATTATTTATTTGTCTCCTGATGATATTCTAACATTGTGCAGACTGAGTATCTATCGCTGTCACAGCGGCGCTCCACTCGTGATGAAAGTTTCGACTCTTTTTTGAGACTTGGTTCTTGACGAGTCACTCAGTAAAATGAGTCGTTCAATTTGAAGACTTCCATGAACCAGAGTGAGAAGAGTCGGCGATTTATTTTATTTGTTTATGTCTTGTAATGATTACAATTTATTTGCAAAGTACCATATAAATATAATAAATTTATATTTGCACTTGAAGGGAAAGAGACTTTGATTTGAAGTTTGTACTGGACATTTCCATGTTAGTTATATGTTGTGTTCTACTAAAACTCAGTGTGGGGTACAGGTTCGATTTTACTGAAATTTGGTGACAGGCTCACGTTTCTATTTTATTGGAACTCAGTGATAGTTTCATGGTCTATTATTGTTCCAAAGTGAATAATGAACAATGATAAACAATGTTGAAATCAGCAATCTCACTATTGTGATAATTGAAAATTGCAGTGGTAGTCCGTATGTGCAGCTGTTTAGTCACCTGAGCGTGATCAGATCACATGATGTTTTTGTCATCGATGTGCAGTAGATCGGAAATTGTAATCTGAAGGTCAGACTTAAAGGGAAAAAAATAGGAATCGGCCTAGAAAATTGCAATCAGTGCGTCTCTAGTTGGTAAACATGTTTGGTAACTTTATAAGATGATACATTTCAAGTGGTATATCCCAATGATGTGAATTTGTATACTGTATATATTTAGCTGTAGTAGCTTGCGTACATTGTGATGATCCTCATTACGAGACGGCTACGGTGTGAATAACCGATGGAGTCATTTAGCTGCAGTAACTCAAACATGTTATACTATTGTGGTACTCAAAATAAATTCCCATGGTTGGCAGGTCTGGAACAGCCATAAGTGATGGGAACCAACATTTTAGGCGTGGGTTGAGAAATGGTAAAATAAGTTCAAGTTCAAGTTCAAGTTCAAGAGATTATTTGTCACATACATATACATACGGTCATACATATATGCAGTGAAATGTCATGACACCTGGTGATTACGCACAATAAGCTCTATAAGCTCTAAAAATACTAAAACATACCAAAATGTGCGTAATCGACACAAGGTGCTCACGCAGGCAGCCGCAAGGGGAGGCGCCACAATCGTGATTCTGGGTTCTATAAATTGTATTGCAAGTTGAGAAGTTGAACTGCAGATTAACTCTTTCCTAGATGCAATGGCATACAAATACTCTGTGTTGCATGCTGACAACACAGGTTAAAAGAAATAAATAAGAATTATAATATTAATAACAATATTTTTATTATTAATAGTAGTAGTAGTAGTAGTAGTATTATTGTTAATAATAATAATAATAATAATAATAATAATAATAATAATAATCATTGTTATTATTATTATTAGGGTTTAGCCCGAAGGGGTGGAAGCCTTATTGCTTTTGTTAATAAAAAACTGAGGTCAGTGGTAAGTGGAGCTCATGGCCGCACTCAGACAAGCTGAATAAAATTTGTATTCGGGGCAGTTCCAACATGGTGTTGCTCGAGTTTATCCAGAGGGGCGGTTCAGCATTGTGGAAGAGGTTTGTCATCAACAATCGCCAACACCAAGATGGCACAGATGGTGTGAACAGATCACGTGTCAGATATACTCGCAACTGGACTTTAACTAAAGGAATAAAAGATACAAATTCTTAAACACATAAAAGTAAACGTTTTATTTTAATCTATCTTTTAAGGGATTGAGTGATGGAATAGATTTTTACCATTTAAAAAAACATGCTGCCTCAAAGGTGTTTGTTTAGTCAGTCAGGGCTTTCAACATTCTTGGGGCCCAAATAGTGAACGTGACATTATTATTGTACAGTATGTCCTGGATTGAGTGAGTTTTGGGAGTTTTGTACAGTATGGTATTGAAAATGAATGCGGTTTTCCAGCACGTCTCTCTCTCTTGCTCCCGATCTGACATTACAGTTGTCTTTTAATCTAAAACACTATTCCAACCGAAGCTTTTATCGGCTTTGACCGGTACAAATGTGAGAAAAGTGGAAAAATCGATGCGTCTCTTTGCAAATCGTCTTGGCTTCGTTTTACTCTCACTTATATATATTTATTTCAAAAATTTTCTTACCACCGTTGCTCTCTTTCTGTCTTTCTCTTGTTCTCTCTTTCTTTCTTTTTTTCTGTCTCTCTCTCTCTTTGCTGGGCTTCATCACAGTGATTAAAAAGCTGGTCGCAGGTACGAACTCTAGACTCTCTTCCATCCTCCACCTCCACCCACCATCCCTCCCCTCTCTGCCTTCCCCTTTTTGTCCGTCCGTCTCTCCGTGGTTCACATTGAGTCCGTTCACCTAATCCGAGAGTCGGGGTCGAAAGCTCTCGAAATAGAACCTTAGTCTCTATAGTCCACCCCACTCACCCCACTCACCACGTCCTCTAACGTAGCTCTTGTTTATATCAGTTTGTCGTTTGTGTTAGTTTTTGACAACTCAACTTAAACTATGGGAGGGTCCAACATCAGCCCTACAGGGCCAGTTTCCTAGACCATTGTTCTATTCAAATGAAATAACAACACTGTACTTTTGGCTACATTTTGGTCTTGGAAACTTGAACTGTGTTGATTCAATTTTGATTTATTTTGTTCCTCTCCATCCACTGGCCTTGGAGACCAGCCTCACATTAGTACCGAAAAAAATAAAGTACTAGACCCTCACCAACCGTCTTGCTAGGTATCTTGCATTCGCCGCTTTGACTACTTTAGGAGATACCCCTACGTGCCTCTTACCGTCTCTCTGGGTTTGTCTCTGTATAGAGGGCCAGATAGACCATGTGGTGCTGCTGAAGGTGATCCAGCAGCAGCAGGAGCAGCAGAAGAGACTCCTGGACCAGCAGGAGAAGCTGCTGGCGGTCATCGAGGAGCAACACAAAGAGATCCACCAGAAACAGCCCGGAGGTGGGTACCTTCCAGCGTATTGCCAACTAATGCACATAACAATAAATCGGATTTCTGATTGTGATTTCATTTTGTTTAATTTTTGGACAAAGGTGTTGCCGCAGATGGGGATGGGGACAAAGGTGTCCAGGACAACCAGGACGTGGGGGCGGAGGCGGGAGAGGCTAAGGCCAAAGAGCCTCTGCAGGCTGTGGACCCGGCCGGAGCTCCACAGGCGGGAGGGTCGGATCCTCACGCCGCGCCCCAAAATCAAGCCCCGGTGGGTGGTAAGAGTTCGGAGCTCCAGGCCCCTAAAGCGCCGGCTATGGCCATCCACAAAGTTGATGATGCTGTTGACCCGGCGGCCAAAGCAGCCGTGGCAGACACCCATAAAGAGCGGCAGCTGGGAGCAAGAGGGGTTCCACTGGGACAGCAGAGACAGGACAACACCCAACCTGTCGTTAAAAGTGATCCGATAGATGGGGAGGAAAATGCCGACCAGGGGAAGGAGGTGCCTGGAAAAGAGAGGCTGGAGAAGGAGAGGATAGAGAAAGAGGTCCAGGCGAGAGTGGAGAAGGAGAGGCTGGAGAGGGAGAAACGGGAGAGGTTGGCCAGGGATCAGGAGATGGAAAGAGAGAGGGCAGAGAGAGAGAAACTGGCCCGAGACAGAGCGGCCAAAGAGATGGCGGAGAGAGCGGAGGAGGAGAGGCTGGAGAGGGAGCGAGCAGAGAAACAGCGGGTCCAGCAGGAGTTGCAGAAGGCTGAAGAGGAAATAGCCGCACAGATGAAGGCGGCGAAGGAGCTGGCGGAGCAGAAGGCGAGGCTGGCCCAGCTGGAGCGGGTGGAGGAAGCGGGGGCCGCGCCCCATGTCGAGCCCCAGAAGAAAGGAGGGCGGGACCTGAAGGAGAACGCTGCGAGAGCCCTGCAAGACGCCGTCGCCGCCCAGCCTCAGGGGTCCCAGGAGAAGGACACAGACCTGAGGAGGCGGCGCAGGGCGCTGGGACCCGGGCAGGTGTCCAGGGGGATGCCTGGGCTCGAACCCCTGCTGGAGCTGGGTGGCGACCTGCACGCAGCCCTGGAGGGACAGTTACTGGGCGGCGCTGTGGTGCACAGCCGGCAGATCAAAGAGGCCCCGGAGGCCGAGGGCAAGATGTAAGCGCAAACGTCATGGCCACACACGGTGTCAGTTTTGGGACAAAAAGTCCCACAGAACTCATTCTGTATTTGGGCAGAACCTCTTAAAATCATGCCTCCCCGACCCAGTCACCTTACATTGCTGCCTCCAGAGACTCGCAAGATCTCAGCCTTACAGAAGAGACTGACTCCCATAAGACGTCTCCACACAGAGATCCACCAAAAAAAAAACAAAAAAAAAAACAAGCCTGTTGGTGGGAACATGCCTCAAAACGTACACATGAAACAGATGATGTAGCAGCAGAATGTTAATGGGAGCAACCTTTTTTTTTTTTTTACTTCTGTCCATTCATCCTCCTGTTATTCTTAGAACAGCGTCTGCTCTGCAAATATATTATATTAGAAATTATGGAAAACAAATGTCACTTCATGGCTTTGATATTGTACATCACTCCACAAATAATCCAAAAGTCTTGAGTTTTGTGCAAAGTATTGAACGGATGGCTATTTTTATGTAAATAATAACTTATTTTTACCGTCTACTTTTGTATAGGTCAGCGGAAAATGTTTGTTGTATATGTAAATCTATGCAAAGACGATACCATGTGGGGGAGGGGGGGTATCCAGATATCCAACGGCTGTGCTAGTTAGTTTCTTGCAGTACGGAGTCTGTTTGTCGTTCCGTTGAGATTTTTGCGTCGTCTTCTCAACCTCTGTCCGTAACCTTGTATAAGGTGTAAATATCGCAATTCTTTCGATTGTTTAAAAAGAGCATTTACTGGGAATCATAAGAGGACCTTTTTGGACATTTTGTATTCCGGCGTTGGAAATACTGACTCAAGCTGTAAAAACAAGACTTTAAAAAACAAATAAATAAAAAACTAAATGCAGAAATGAGCAGACAGCGCAGCATTGTAAGCCTTTTAGCGTTGTACACTGTGGAAAACGGCTGCATTGATTCATTTTTACGACTTAGTAATTTTCTTTCCCCATCAGTGCCTTAGATCCAGTACATCTGCTGCAAACAGGATGTGGAAATGTAGTTTCATGGTCCTTTTTCACTGTGCCACCCACCTAATTGACTGAGATTTTCTAACCGTGGTTGGATAGTAGAAATAAATACTGTTTCATACTTGCTAATGACCCATATTCTGGTCTTTTTGGGTTTTTTTGTGCCCCCCCCCTTGTGCAATGTCTGCAAAGTCATTCTATTTTTCAACTTTTGATATTAAGATGGAATAAAATACAACTCTACTTTGATTGTCTTTTTATTTACACACATGGTAATACATTGGTGTTGAATGCAATATACAAAGCCATTTTATTTACTGACAGGAAAAATATGCTATGCTTTCCTATTTTGTTAAGATAATACATTGAGACTTGGAGGGATGGCGCCAGGTATTATTAAGTGTGGTGGAATTCAGTCCCGAACAATACTTTCACGTTGGAACTCGATCCACGAGTTACTATTTTGCTGCTCTCTTCGCCTGTAAAAAAAAAAAAAAAACCCCAATAAGTTCCTGTTTATGACATGATCAGTCAGTTGTCAGTTAAAACTTTACCAGAGTCATCATTAACTTTTGACACTCACCACATTGGCGAAGCAAGTCCTGAGCGCCTCAAACTCTTTGACGCACAGATCCTTTTTCAGCTCCTGTTTCCCTGTAGTCGTGGCCGTGACACACTTCCCATAAGCTGTGGCCTGTGAGACGAATGGCGGGGAAATAAAATGTCCTCAATAGGTTGATCTTGTTGTCACTTTGTCACTTTGCAAGAGAGGAATGAATAAGCGTACTTGTAACCAAAGAGTACGTGCTTAAAAACTGACGTCACCTGGAGCCCTGGCGCAGGACCCTGCCGACGTCACCTGGCAGCCTTTTGACGTTCATGGGCTGTCAGATGACGTCAGCAGGGTCCCCTGTAACGTGAACGCGGATATGAAAACACTCTGGTTACCAAGCGCGTTATATTACTCTACGGGTCCTTACCTCCGCAGCACACTGAGCAAAGATCTCGGGGAAGCGTCTTATCTTTTCTCGGCTCCGAGTCCAGACGTTAGCGGTCGACATAGCGGTGTTGCCCGCGTTTCAGGCAGCAGGCTGTATTGAGGAAAAAGTAAAAACTTTAGAAACGACTTTAGATTGGGATATAACATACAATATAATCAGACGTGATCCCCTTTAGAATGCATATTGCCTTTGCTAAATCGATAAATGACTCATAGGAACGCGGGTGGTAGAGAGAAAATACCACGATTTTGTAAGACTCACGGGCAGCGCCATATTTGTTGGCGGTGTCGTGCTCGGTTCAATTAGGAGCCGGGAACCCGTGAAAATCCAGCCTCCGACTTGGAAAAGAGCACGAGGACTTCCAATTTAAAAGTCGGAATTTCGGGGCAGACCTCTTAAGCCCGCGTGTACCTGACGTCACAGTGTCACAGCGGCACACACTGCTAACAGTCAACACACATTTACTGGTGGCTCGGAAACGGCGTCTCTGACGCGAAATGATAGATTTCCGAGTTTTAAAGAACGCAGCATAGTAGAAATACACTGCGGGATAGTAACGCTGACGCGCGTACAGAGGACCAATGGGTTCTTAGAACCGAGGGATTCCGGCGTGTGATTGGCCAGCTGTCATCTTTGGGCCCGCCTCTCTATCCCAACGCGGAAGTAAGATGATGACTAGCTTGGAGTCTGCACTGTTAGATCATGGCAACATTTCTGGAACGACTTGCCTTCATTCAGAAAGTAGGTACAATTGAACGTAGTAAAGATTTTATTTTCTCCCATTGATTGTGACCAGAAATTTGAACTGAAAGCCTTGATAAGTAGGACGGCGTCTCTGTTTTGCTCAGTTCTGTGGTGACATCAGTAGCCTGCTAGCCTAGCTCACCAAAACTCCATATTATGTGCGCATGGGCGTCAGCTTGCTTTTGGAATTTGCTGTAGCTTTAGGATCAAGACTCTAATTTCAATGTTTTAGTTTCTTCAGTTTCCTCTCCTCTTCCTCTCTCCAAGGTTCCGACTCTGATGAAGGCCACAGCAGATGATGAGAACCCCTGTCCTGGCTACCTCTTTCAGGAAATTGGAAGTATCCTTTTGTAGTGTCTGTGGTCCTTTTCGCCCCTGGTGGACTAGAGAGTCCACTAGAGACTCAAGCATCACATGTTTGTCCCTTGTTGTGTCCTTAACCCATCCCGCTGCCGTAGAAATCTCGCACGAGTCCTCAGGATGTGGCCAGTGTTTATTGGAGTACCTTCTGGAGAGGTTGCAGGTGGAATCCTGTCACGTCAAGCTTAAGGTGAGAGCAGCCGGTGTCCCTGTCAAGTAGTAATTAATCCGATGGCAAAAAATGAGAAGTGACATTGCTTGCTTCCTTTGTGCCAGGTGCTGAAGATCTTTGTCCATCTCTGTGGCCACGGCTCGCAGCACTTTCTCACGGAGCTCAGGAGAAACTCCACCTTCATTCAGCAGGCGTCAGGTTAGAGAAGCCGTCTCTCCGGCTGTTTAGTCCGGCGGGTTGTTTGAGAAAACCTTGAATTACAGGACCGATCTAAAATGACTATTAACAATATCCATTTTAATATAATACTTGGCAACAGCATATTCTGACAAGTATAGAGAATAAAAGTTTAACAATATATGGGTCAAGGATGACGATAATACTAGACCAGTGATTCTCACCCTTTTTAGCACCAAGGACCTTAAATTGGATAAGATTTATTCTCTGGGACCCTGATCCGAGTAGATTTTTATTGATAGGTAAGATTTTCGTTCCAAACCTTACCGGAGTTAGGGATATAACAGTGAATGATCAAAACAAGAATTATGATAGATTATCTCATGGTACTAATGCCTTGTAAATTAAATAATGGTAAGTTTTGCTGAGGACCCTCTCAAAAGACCCCCGGTGGGGTCGCTGGACCACACGTTGAGAACCTCTGAACTAGACAATTCCAGGAAAAATTGTGAGGTGTGTACACTGTGTGTAAGGTGACTGCCATGCGAGCTGGCTTTCTGAAATTGACTTTGTGTTTATTCTACATGTTGTTGTTTTTCCTGACATCAGTTTACAGTGGCCCCCCTGATCCCATCCACGGCACTGCCCTCTACCAGAAAGTGAGATCCACGGCACAGGTTGGCGATAAAAATATCTCCCAAAAAGTCACACACTGGCACAGCACTCATTTAAAGACACACATACTATCAAAACTCTGTCAGTCTCAAATCGGACAGACAAATACGAAAAGCTATACTTACATTTATACAAATTATGTATATATACAGTATATCGATAATTGGCTCCTCTCTCTTCACAGGGAGTAGCCAAGTTGCTTTTCACAGATACCCTCTCCAAAAAGAGCACTGTCTCACCCTGCCCCCCACCGTCTCAAACATTGGGTGAGTAATGCAAAATAAAGTTTGATAGCAGCAATCATGCAAGAAGTCTTAGAAGGACATATTGTCTGGTCGATATTTCAGACTTTCAATTCTAGGCCTTTCTAGGATCTGCAATTTCTTTGTTTATTGATGGAGAGGTTGTCTGTGTGTGCAGGTATGGGCTCGGCCTCACCTTACAGGTCAGGAATGCAGGGCTTTGGATACAGCCCAGGGAAACAGGGGACGGGTGAGTGTCCACGGGTGGCGGCCCGCCTAACTTTGAGTCCCCACCGGATGAAAGATGAGTCAGAATGAGAACTTATTGGCTGTTCTCGGCACTCTGATAATACATGGAGAAAAAGAGTGATAACCAAACATTTAATTTCACAATGTTCTACCATACACCGTTGGGCCGGGTGATATATTGATATAATACCAATATTGTTATATGAGACTAGATATGGTTATGGTAATTTGTCTTCAAGGCTGCATTACAGTAATATCATCCACTTTTGTAAACTTCATAGACTGTTCTAGACGTTCTAGTCAACGCCTCTACCTGCTTGGTCATAATATCCTCATTAATAATGTGTGTAAATATCATATGCATATCAATAATCATCGCCAAATTATCAATGTCGGGGTTTTAATCCAAAAAATATTGTAATGTTTGTTAATATTGCCAAGCCATAGGTGTGTGTGTGTGTGTGTGTGTGTGTGTGTGTGTGTGTGTGTGTGTGTGTGTGTGTGTGTGTGTGTGTGTGTGTGTGTGTGTGTGTGTGTGTGTGTGTGTGTGTGTGTGTGTGTGTGTGTGCGCGCGCGCGCCCCCCCACCCCCACCCCAGGAGTCAGTGACAGCCTACTGGATAAGATCCAGAAGGCTGCCGAGGTGGTGGCTAGTGCCGTCCTCCCCCCGACCGAGCAACAGGGCATCCGTCTCCACGACAACCGCTACCGCGCAGTACTGGCACCCGCCACGCCTGTGGAGGTGGCCATGCCCGCGTGTGCCTTCAACCTGCCCCTTCAGTCGGCCAAAGGTCAGGCATTTCCGTCTTTTTTGCGCCGCTCTGATTGGGAGATGAGGGAAAGAGGCTACTGGGCTTTCTTGGGCTGAATGGTGATTTTTGACGCGATACTCTGGCAAAGAAGTTGAATTTTAAAGAGCACATGAAGACCCCGCAGATCTCTTGGTTCATTTCCTCACTGTATCCTCATAAATCCACTAATTTTGAAGTATACTGCCTGCTTTAGCTTGTGTCTAGCCTGTGTGGCCCACGTCTACCCAGAAAACCCTGCAATATGTGCATCTACATATCGGTTGACAGGTAGGCATTTACAGAAAAACATGTTTCTGCCTTTTATAATATCTATCGATTTAAATGCAGATGTTGATGTGTGTCCGATTCATGAGCCATGTTACATTTTTTTGTTTGAATGCCCTGTTTTCATTTTTGAGCTACATCCAAACGTGAAGTTCTATTGTCCTCCTAATCCCATGGCAGAAATCCTGTCCAATCGGGGTGCTGTTATCCTCAATGTCTTTAAACTTCGAATGTCTCGAAATAATCGATTCAGCCAGAGCCCCGAGAATCATCGGTACATCAATCTGATTTGTACGTGGCTGCCTCTGCTTCACCCGCCGTCTCTCTCTCAACCGCTCTGCCCCTTCCTCCTCTCAGGGACTCAGCGACGGCCGGGTCAGGTCGGCGGTGGCTGGGAGGAGACTGACAACAACGGCTCCTCGCAGGACAACACCGTCAACAGCAGGACGTCCGGGGAAAGGAGCAGCAAGTCCGGCGGAACTGGGAGCCAGTCGGGCGCGAGCAGGGAAAGCAGCGGCGACCTGTCGGAGAGGTGAGACAGCGGAGCGGCTTCCCATCACCTGAGCCACGATGGCGTCTTCAACTTGGAAATCAATGTTTGCTTCTTTCTTCCACCCTGATTTGCTCAGGCTGGAGGCCATGCAGTTAGGGGACTGCAGCCAGGAGATGGCGCTGATTGGGCGGTTGGTGGAAGGCTCCAGAGTCTTTTTGTCCAGAGAGGAAAGTCAGCACTTTATCAAAGAGTCAGTGCATCACCAGTATTCCTGCCTCGTTTTGCCCACTAGCGCTATTATTCTAACCTGTGGTGTTTATTAATGTATTGCCTCTGCATTTGGGTGGATATACATGTTGGTTCTGTCTGTCCCCATTGGTCGCAGATGCTCCACTCTCAACTGTGAGGTGGTGGTGGAGCTGCTTTCTCGCAGGCTCCAGGAGCCGTCACACTCCGCTCAAATGGTAACAAATTCCATCCACGCCGGTTTACTGTACTCTCTAGGATACCGCCACATGTAAAACGTAAGCCCTAAAATGGGATTTTTTTTTTTGTGTCCTCTCGACCCACAGAGGGCGCTGTGTGCCATAGCCTGCCTCATGACCTCTGACCTCCTCTCTCTGGAGCAAATCTTTGGAGCTACCCAACGTCGGCTGGCCCAGCTGAGCGAGGGTCCCCCTGGACCAGTAGCCAACAAAGCCACTAAGGTGAGGCTGTAAACCTCAGAATGTGCCAGGACGAGTTTCACATCTTCAGAGAACAATTTCATTTGTTGGATATATAACTTCTGCTTCATTGAATAAAGTAGCTTAAATTGTCAGATATAAATGTTGTATTTACACTTTTCGTCTTCTGCATCCATTTTGCCCAGCTCTTGCGCCAGTTCGAGGCCATGATGGGGGGACTCGGGCACTCCTCCAAACCGGTTACAGCCATTGGTGGCCATTTTGTTTCAGCTGTACAGCCCTCTCCAACAACTGCGTACCCGCTCACGTCAGCGCTAGCCCTGTCCGCTGATACCCCAGACGTGGAGAGGGTCCCCCAGCCGTCCAGAGACCCTACGCGCCCGCAGAGTCCGCATCCACCCACATCTGACCCGAGCGATCGGGACGATCAGGATGACGGCCGGTACAAGGTTTCTCCCCATCCCAATGGGGAAATCCAGCCGCCTGGGACCGGTGAGGCCGAGGTCCCGTGTGCTCAAGAAGGTCCGGAGGTTACGCTCCCGGGCGGCAGCTCTCCGGCTCCCTCAGAGCAGCTGCCATGTTGCGGCAGACTGTCCCTGTTCAGCGGCATGGAGCTGGTGACCAGGGCGAGGACTCTTACGCGGACGGAAAACCTGCGTTCGGCGACGGAGCTGACAGTTCAAGCGATCGCCGTCGTCTCAGACAATTCAACCGCGGACGAATCGGGCTGTGCGGATAATCCCGGTGACGCCGGGCCGCTGGCGTGGTCCGTCGTGTCGGAAGGCAGCCAAGCGGCGTCGGCCTTCTCTTTCCTCAACTGTTGACGACTGTCGTAGACCCAACGGTTTGGGAGATAAACCGGTGATGTCATTCTGTTCAGTGTCTAGGGTGAGGTCCAGAATCTGTGTTAGCACACACTGCGAGACGCCTCTTCAGATGGTGCGTGTGTGTTCTCTCTATGGCTCTTGCGTGGTGTCCTTAGCACAGTCTGCAGTCAACGTGAGGACCGAGCCAGCCAATAAACCAGATTGCCGGTTGGTTGGCTTGCCTACTGTTTGAGGGGCTGTGGGTTTAAATTTTTGCAATATTATCAAGTCTTACAGGTTATAGTTGTTTTGCCTCAGGATTACTTAAGAGTAACTAAAATAACTCACCTGCCTCAGCACACGCCCCCACCCTCCCTAAAAGGGGGATAACTCTTGGTTTGCAATTTGCACTGTGGATATTTTTCTTAGGGATTTGAAATCCTATAGTACGAAATAATGTCTTCCGTTACTTTATTTTATTTTTGGTATGAAATTTATATTAGAGTGTACATGTTTTCATCTATGTGTTTTATATAATACCTCTCTCATAAATTTGAACCTACACCTGAATAGAACGTGTGAGCGGAGCATGCCCATTTCTATTGGAATTCGGATTGCGGATGCAAATTTTCCAGTGGCTGGTCGCAACCAACTTTCACAAGATTCATTATAAAGAAAAATACTTTTCATTTGAGACCTATTGGCTTCCATCATGAAACACTATTTTTGTCGGGTAGATTGACAAAATGGTTAAATTGTGATTATTTTTTACAAAATATGCATAGGGCATTATTTAGGTTTGTGTTTGTTTCCCTTAAGCTTTACAACTCCGCTTACATGCTCTTCCCCTGAGGTAGGTAGAGTGCATGTCCATGTTTTGAAAAAGTTTGAGATAATTTTTTTTTTTGTACAGCCAAATGGAGAAACAGTGTGATTTGTGTGACAAATCATATCAGGGCCTCTGTGGGCAGTTCAAATAAGTGATTTAAGATAACTCCTACTGCCAACTGAAGGAAACCATAGTTTGCCATTTAAACGTTATTTTAGTTCCATTGCAGGAATGTAGCCCAGATCACGGTACAAAGTGATAATCACTCTGTTACTAACAGTGACTGCGATTAACTTGTTCTCAAGCTGTACTCTTGTACAGTGAAAGTGCCGTAGAACAATAAAACCTGCTGCCTTCAAGTTTACAGCAACGAGGCACTGCAAACAATGTCCTTGAGGTAATTACTGGAATAAAGGGAATTTATTGGGCCGTCCGACTGAAACAAACACTGTAAAATGACATACGAGACGTGAGCATAACTGACTCAACATCCTGATTTATTTAATTTGGAACACAGTGTATTGGTCATACTACACAGGCCATGGAGCAGTACACAAGACAGGCTGAACTTATTCTACAGAAACACAAGTGAAAAAAAAATGAAAGCCTATTTCCTGACAATATGAATTCAAGAGTCCCTTCTGGGTTTTTCTTTTGGTTGCATGTGTTACTCACAGGTCTCTATACTTAGCCCGGGTCTAATTTTAAGGTCGCATATTGGTGGTGGAGGCGAGACAAATTCTCTCCCGTTACCCCTGAACCCACTGGCCTCGCCGACCCCCATATCAATATTTAGCGCTTATTTAAAACACTGAAGATTACCGCAAAGGATCCGTTCTTATTTGGTTATACATAAAAAGTTGAGCCCTGAATGGGGTTTGTTTGACACAAAGAAAAAGGAAAAACAAAAAAAGAACGCTCCTTTGGAGTGATTGGCTTGGCTTTCATGAGCAGTCAATGAGCAGGGATGGATGCATGAACCATCAACATAACTTGTAAACATCACATGTGGAAATGCCATTGCATTGACAACTCGCCTGATCTTAAGTTAACAAAATGGAACAAAAATGGAACAAGACTGAATAAAGTGCTTCGCTTTATTTAGTACTGCAAGCACTTCCATCACACACACTTCTTTTTTTGTAAATAGCACCAATGAAATGTCCACACATCAACACACGCATGTGAAGAGAATGATACCCTCACCCTAAAGTGCCCTGGGTACACACACACCCATACACCAACACTGCACAGAGAACCACAGTGGATGGGCCGTGGAAAGGCAGGTGTGCTTATGGTCTTGACACATGGTATTTGGTGAAGCGGGGGAGGGCTATCTGTAAACTTCCCCCACAAACGCATACACCACTCGCCCCCCGCCAGGACGTCTCTTTGACGCTTCCACGGGGCCCCCGGTACCGGGACCAATGGCGGAGGGACCGTAAAGTCGGGAGATGGCTTGAAAGGCTCCAGTCAAGTCGAGCCCGGTCGGCCTCTGGTCTGCAGGCTGCTGAAGTGGGCCTCCCGCAGGACTCTGTTGATATGGTAGTAGGAGACACTGCTGCCGCCGCTGTTGCCGTGGAAACCCTGCAGCGAGGCGCTGGCAGAGTCTTCAGGCTGGGGGCTGAGGGAGTTCTGGGAAACGCAGTTCTGGCTGTGCGTGCACGGACTGGCGCTGGCTAACGCCCCCCTCTCTGGGCTGCTGATCCCACCACTGCTGTCGCTGCTGGATGACTGCTAAGATGAAGGGAACACACAGTTTGCAGTTTAAGATTTGTGCGGCTGAGATTTGGAGATTTTAATCTAAAGATCAGAGCAGATGGTACTATCTCACTCACGTTCACACCTAACCTACAAAATGACTAGTTTCTAAATTTGTCAAAACCAGTTCCTGGATCACTTGGCCGGCATTCCCCATTACAAATCTTATTATCGGGCGTGCGTTAAGGGCTTACTTCCGGGTGTGGTTCCACTGCTGTGCAGCCACACCTGCCCGGCAAACACATCGATGGGAGTAAACACCAGGGCCAAATTGAAAATGGTGGTGGTGGTGGTGGAGAATGGTTGTATTGACACTGAATCTAAAGAAGGGGACCCAGGGGAACTGACTAACGTTCCGATGAGGGATCTACTGCGCCTCACCTCCGAATCCCAGGCGTCTCGTCCAAGGTCGGACACCAGCAGGTCGTGACCCCCTCCGGGCCTCTTGGCCTGCGGGTTCAGCCGCTGCTCCTCCTCCTCGTTGTCGCGGCCGCGGCGGCGCTTCCTGCGGAAACGGCGGCGGAAGGATACCAGATGTCGGCATTCCGATCCCAGTCAGAAAGGATGGAGGAACACAGAGGAGAGGGGTTGGAAGAGAGAGAATGGGGAAGTGGAAAAGAATAGACACGGAAGGTGGTGGTGATCAAAGCATCATCATCGTCATCATCCAAAAATAGAACCGCCTCCCTGGCAGTTGGATGATCAGCTTTTTAAAAAGACAGTTTATTGTTCAACCTATCCCGACCGCCATCATTCTGACAGTCACCCTCGTGACAATTACCTGCTTTCGGTCAGCATGTTCGGTTGTTGGCTTGAAGGGCAAGGGGACGGATGACAGTCCTAGGGGTGGGTCGGATTCGGATCCCCGGCTCTGTAGACCCAAGACCCGGAGTGAAACGGATCCCACTTCAGCACTGCAGCCACATTCTCTTCCGTTATCAGTCCACCCAGCTTGTCAATGCACAGCCTTATCGCCAAGGGACAGCCGAACCCCGCACCCCCACCCCCCACTTACTGTTGCAAAATGACAACCGCAGTCCGAGACGGTGCCTCCGCCGGAGCGACGGCGTTTGGAGCGGACGCGGAGGCTCAGACAACAAGCTTGTTCTGGGTTATGCAATAAACTCCAGCCGTGACAGGGGAGGTTACAAGCTAACGAGCTAACGCGGCTAGCTCCCGAGCCGCTGTCGTGCCGACGCCAATTCCTCCGCCTTCGTCGTCCCTTCCCTCGCCTTCACGCGTCGCTGACAACCATCCAAAAGAAAGCGTGAGCTCACCTCAAGTACGCCATGGTCGCGACTAGAACGGGAACGTGCAAGGACGGAGCACTTTCCGCCGAAGTTCACGCTGGCTAGGCGAGCGCCCGACGTTGGGCGCATGCGCAGGTTCGCCGCCATTGGCGTGTGGAGACGTATCGTGACGTCACGCCATGCGGAAACCGGCGGGCGGTGACTGTCCGTTCCCGCTGTGCGTACGTATACCGTATGCGTTTGAGCTTCTTCGGGGTAACTGTCGCGCTGGAGTCAACGAGGAAAGCGTTCGGGATAAACTACTGCCTAAGTTATTCGATTTTTTATTTTTTTTTAATTGTTAGATATGATTTAGTCCAAACTTCTACGCCTGTCTGTACTATAGTTACAGGGATAACGGCGAAGCTAGGATCAAAAACGGCCATTGTTGCGCGTCCTGTAATGCGGCTAACGTCGGGTCAATTCCAAAAAAAAAATGGGTTAAAGTCAAAGTAGTGAAAGTTAAACACGTTGACTTTTTTACCAATTTGTTCAAGGTGATTCTTAAAACTGACTGATTTCTAAAAGTAGTTATGCCGTGGCAAAATGGGAGCGGAAAGAGCGTTTGACGGGTATTTTTTAGTATAGCGACAAATCATTTTGGAATTGAGTCATCGTATTTGACCCTTGTGCACTTTCACCACTAGGGGAAAAAAAAAAAACGACCTTGTGATAATCCATATCACTTTTCATACAGTTCAGTTATTGAAGTAACTGAATAGGTACCTCTGCAGGGCTCTGCTTGCTCCTTAACTTACTCCAAAAGCCGAAAACACACATTATACCTGCAGGCTGTGTGGTGGTCAAATATATACACACAGTATTTACTTACTCTGTCTCACCTGGAGTCGAGTTCCTTATTGCACTCTTCAAGATGTGAATCTCTTTTACCTTTAGCCTCGCTGCTTCTAGACTCTTAAAGGTTATTGTATCCTCGGCAGATTTTGAATTGTCGAGGAAAAAGGTGTTAGCGACTATTATTCATCATGAATAGAACTACATGTTAGACTGCACCAATACTAGTTGTGCGACAATATGGCGATTGTATTGTATTGAACTCCTTTAAAACTAACCACAGTGAGATTGCGATTTAATAAATCATAACATAACATTACAAAAATAAAAAAAAATTCCTATAACAAAAAATACATTTGTCAACATTTTACATAATTTATTTGACATGTTGCAGTGCCAGCTGCCAGACAGTTTCAAAAAACAAAATAAAATAAATGCTTTTCATTGCGTTATCTACTTCAGGTTTTATAGATTTATAGATTAGAGATTTGTGAAATTATATCGCTTTATAGTTATAGCAGAGATGTGAGAGCAGGTTGGGAAAGGAAATGTAGACACGCAGACCTCAAATGGCGGTTTAACAAAATGTAATGGCCCTAATCCAGAATTCAAATGAACCCAAATGACACCCGTGGTTTTAAAGACTATTTGTTTCAAATTAACCCTGTTAGCTAAAGGGGGACGCAAGATAAAGAGCTCTCAAGATTGGTCGTTGAAACTGTCAAACCGATATCCAGGATAGTCACAACCCATCCACCAGAGTCTTTGTATCCATCAATCCATCAAACTCGTAAACTCGCATCAAACTTTTTTTTATTTTTCATTTTTCATTTATGTATGTGTGCAATTAGGTTCCATGGCCAATTGGAACTTGACCAACCCCCCTTTTTTTTTTTTTTTTTGCTCACACAGAAATCGTCACTTTCGGTCCGTTTCCCGCGGTTCCTTCCTGCCGGTCCTGGTCCAATGAAGTGTCTACTCCTCGATCATCTTTAGAACAATCTCTTCCTCGTTCCTGATTCCATTCCCTGCTTTGTGACGCATTGTTCTCACTTCCCGTGAGTGTGACGTCTTGGTTTATAACATCTTTCTTGCAACATAATCCTCTCTTAGCGGGTTTGACGAAAGCCAGGAACACAGCGCCCAAGCCCATGCCCACAGCGCAAGAGTAGAATGCAGAACCGTAGTTCTGAGTGAAATCCACCAAGAAACCTTAGTAAAAGGAAGAAAGTGGAAAAATCATATTTTTAGTAGTAAACCATTACAATACATCAGGGTACACATGATGTAATAGGAATCCAATTTCAAGTACTATAATAAGAAATCTCCCCTACCTCCCAGCGGGGGACCAGCCAGTCCAGCGAAGCTCTGGATGAAGACGTAGACCCCGGCAGCTGAGGCCATCCTCTCTATGCCCACCACGTCCTCCTCGGCCAGCATGGGGATGTGAGTGCTCGCTATGGTTCCCATGAAGTACCCGTACAGGGCACAGCAGACCCCCAGGCCGTAGAACTCATGGACCAGTGTGAAGGCCACCAGGACCAGAGTCATTAGGGTGACGCATGACAGCAGCACCTGGAGCTTCCTCTTCCTCAGCTGCCTCCTGGTCAGGATCCAGCCGATGGACAGACGTCCAAAGACCTCGGCCACAGCCATGGTTGACAGCATGTAGGTGGCGTGGTCTCGCTCCACACCGCGGTTCACGCTCAGCTCGATTATGTACAGCTGAGGGGCGAAAAAGCCCAGTGTGGCGAATAGCCCGAACAGAGAATAAAAGATGAAGCTGGACTCTCTGAGAATTGAAAAATCTAGAAGTTTCAAATTTGGTTGGAAGAAGCGATTGTTGCCTTCTTCCTTTTTCTCATCCACCCTCAGCCCCTTCTCCTCAACTCTGGTCAGCTCCACTTTACTCTGTCTGCTCTCTTCCTTACATTTCATCACCTCTAGCCTCCCTTTGTCACGCACTAAGGTCCTCTTCTCCTCGCCGCTCTCCTCTGTGTCCTTCAAAGACTGGACACCGGAGTCCCCCAAGCTCAGAGAATCACCCATCGCCGGCCCATTATCCAGAGTGTTGGTACCCTTAGACTTCACCACGTCCAGGGCCCGTTCTGGTTTTGGAGACAGTCCCTTAGCTTCCGTCTCCTGCGATGCTCCAGGCCGGATAATAATTGGCCGAAGCAAAGCTCCACAGATTATGATGCTGCCTTGCAGGGATCCCATCACGACCAGGGTGTAGCGCCAGCCAATGCTGTCTCTCAGAGCGGAGAAAGCTGTGATGGGACAGTAGTCATTTAGGGATTGACTCCTAAAATATTTACAAAATAAATTTTGATTACATGTGTGCACACACTTTTATATTTTCAGGTGCACAATGACACCCTCCATGGTCTGACAAACACTCACCAGGTGCCAGGGCAAACATGGAGAATGACTCTCCAGTGGAGGCCACAGTGGTGACCAGAGAACGTCTACGGTTGAAGTACTGGGATAAAATGGTCACAGTCGGCAGAAAGCTCAGGCAGTATCCCAGACCTGCAGAGGGAAGAGAACCCATAGACTTTTTCCACGGGGCTGGTTTACAATACGACATTCCCAGAACAATGTCTTCAATCAAGTGAAGGAGTGAAGAAGGCCTAGAAGAACGCCCTATACGATACCTGCAACTACTCCAGTAGTGATGTACATGTCATTAATGGAACTGGTGAAGCTGGTGGTGATGGTTCCTATGGCAATGAGCAATCCTCCAATCATGACAACAGGCTGGAACCCAAATCGGTTGGTCAACACAGAGGAGAGCGGGGCTGTGGACAGTTTGTTGTGTTTTAATTAGCTACTATGCTACAAACACGAGTCAGTTATACATTGATCAGCCACAACATTAAAACCACCACTTATAACCACTAATATTGTGAGGCTCCCCCTCTTGCCACCAAAACAGCTCTGACCCGTCAAGGCATGGACTCCCCAAGACCTCTGAAGGTGGCTGTGGTATCTGGCACCAATACGTTAGCAGCAGATCCTTTAAGTCCTGTAAGTGGAGAGGTGGGGCCCGCTTGGATCGGGCTTGTTGTTCCAGCACATCCCACAGATGCTCGATCGGATCGGACCCTAACCCCGGCTGTGTAGAAGAAAACTTGATTCATCAGACCAGGCCACCTTCTTCCATTGCTTCATGGTCCAGTTCTGATGCTCACATGTCCATTGTAGGTGCTTTCAGCGGTGGACAAGGGTCAGCATGGACACTCTGACCGGTCTGTGGCTACGTAGCCCCATACACAGCAAGCTGTGATGCACTGTGTGTTCTGACACCTTTCTCTGATAACCAGCGTTAACTTTTTCAGTAATTTGTGCATCAGTAGCTCTTCTGTGGGATTGGACCAGGCAGGCGAAACTTTGTTCCCCACGTGCGTCAATGAGCCTTCGGTGCCCATGACCCTGTCGCTGGTTCACTGGTTGTCCTTCCTTGGACCACTTTTGGTAGGTACTAACCACTGCATACCGAGAACACCCCACAAGACCTTCCGTTTTGGAGATGCTCTGACCCAGTGGTCTAGACATCCAAATAAGGCCCTTGTCAACATCACTCAGATCCCTACACTTGCCTATTTTCCCTGCTTCCAACACATCAACTTCAAGAACTGATTGTTCACTTGCTGCCTAATATATCCCACCCCTTGACAGGTGCCATTGGAACTAGATGAGCAATGTTATTCACTTCACCTGTCAGGGGTTTTAATGTTGTTACTGATCAGTGTATATAGCCAAGAGCCAAATAAGTATTGGTTGAATTGTCCCTTCTTTTGCCTTTCTAGTAGTTTATTTCTAGCACTTTATTTCACTTGATATTTTCATCTGTTATTATGACCCTTGGAACCTCTCAAAGCGGAAGCTCATGAATCATGACCGTTACATACTCACTCACCAGTAACGGTCATGATGAAGACGCATATGGAAATGATCCAGGAGACTCGGCTGATGGTCTCCCCAAACTCCTCCACTATGTCCTGGAGGAAGATACCGAAGCTTTTGATCGTGCCGTAGGTGAAGACCTCCACCACAAAGAAGGCTACGGCCACCAGCCATCCCCATCCTCCGTCCGGAGCCTCCGGGTACATGTTAGGCCCCATGAGTCGGCCTCCTGTGAGGGAGCACACCGCCATGGTTGGGGCTGGAAGATGAGAACAGAGGGTCACACGATGAAATGGAGCTGGTGATTTATCGGCAGCTATTTTACGTTGCCAACTTAGTGGTATACTTAAAGATATAAAGGTTTGTAGAAAAGGTTCTGGTTTGAAAATTAAAGTAAGAAACAGCTCTTGAATGACAACTGTTCCAGTTCTTTTGGCTAATAAAGTTGGAATGAAGTGTTGTGGAAGAAATTCTTCCGCAATGATCAGTGAGGTTAATCTGCCCGCTACAGGAAAACAAAAACTGAGACTATTCAAGATTATTTATTCTGCAGAATAAAGAGAAAGATTCAGCACTGCTACAAAGCAGCGCTCGGATCAATGTGATATCACAGAAAAAGACAGGAGGTTTTATACAGGAAATCAGGGTGTGGTTTGGGTCAGAGGTCTCCGACGAGTCTGCCCCCCCCCCCCCCCCCTCCCCCAACTGTCTTCCTGGGTGCTCCCCCCCTAACTGTCTTCCTAAGTGCCCCCCCTTCTTAGACAATGGAAATAACAGGTACTTGCAAACTTGACCTGGCAGAAGCGGGTTGCATGATAATGTACTTCTAGGTTCCCCTGTTGAGTGTCCCTCATCTCTATAGAAGGTAAACAGGCCAAGTGTGATCTGATTCTTTCATATTAGAATTGACATTGTAGGAGCAAAACATTTCTCTTTACATGAACTCTGGGGGGTTCCTGGGGGGAAGACGCAAATGTTTTAAAACCCCCTTTTGGAGGTAGAGGCCTTTGTCCTCATTCAAAATAGTTGATCGTAATCATTTTTCTCTCACAGTATATCAAATGACAGGGCTTTTTCTTTCAACCTGCTCTCACCCGCTTTCACTGCAAGAAATGCTTTACTGCGAAAGCAGAGATGTGGGAGCAGGTGATTTTACGAATTTCATTTTATGACCACGATTGACTGTTGACTCTAATATAGACCCCGACTGCGATTGATTCTGTTGTATCAATACTAATTGCACAAATATAGATAATAACTAGATATTCATATTTTAATGATTATTTTTTATAATTAAATTATTATTAACTTTTTTTAATGTTCTCTTTTCGCAAATCATCATGCGGACCGGATCTGGCACGCCCAGATCTAAAGAACCTCGCAAAAATACCTATCCGATGACTTGCATGCATCTATTATACACTGCTACTACTACAACTACTACTGCTACTACTACTACTACTACTACTACTAATAATAATAATAATAATAATACTCATAATATTAATCAGTATACTACTACTACTACTACTTTTACTACTTCTTGTAATAATAACAATATTACTAATACTAATAAAAATACTACGACTACTACTACTACTAAAAAAATATATATAATAATAATAATAATAATAATACTCATAATATTGATCAGTATACCACTATTACTACTACTACCACTATAATTATAATCATACTACTACTACTACTCATAATAATAATATTAATAATAATAATAATACTACTACTACTAATAAAAATACTACTACTACTAATAATAATAATAAAAATACTAATACTACTTCTACTACTGCTACTGCTACTAAAACTACTACTACTACTACTACTAATAATAATAATAATAATAATAATACAAAAAGGCATTTAGGATCTGAATGTCACAATTTCTGGGAGCGCTTACGTCTCTTATTTCCTGGTATTTTATTTATGATTATTTTGTTTGCAGCAACCTTCGGAGTCAGATCCAGATATAGTCGCATTGGCCAACAGCCCAAAAACACCGCACAAACACCTGTTGGTCCTGCCGGTCCTGCCGGTCCTGCCGCTACCTCGTAGACCCGTCTTTATGCAGAGCCACAGCATACTAATAGCCACATACATACATTGTCAGCATACTAATAAGTTATGTTGTACCTAATAGGGTATATTATCGAATTGATTTTTGAACACATGGCCACAACCTTCACACATCCAAATGCCAGAAATAACAACCGACTCGATTAATTACAAATAATACAGTCGGGCAAAGTCCGTCACGGACGTACCTTTAGATCGTTTCAAACTACTTTAAAACAACACTCCACACAGCTGTGCACTCCGCAGGTTATTCATGGTTTATACATGGCTACTACTTGTTATTATTTGTTTAATTTACTCCTAATTTGTTTCTCACCTGTGTAGGATACCGACCCAGATAGCTCCTGGGCTTCACTTTCCCGTGCCTGAGTTTTACATCGCTGTGAAAATGAATAACTTTACTGCCCCATATACCTCCCCCTCTCCCCCACCCCCCCTCGCCTGCAGCCTACAGAGAAACATCTGGTAGTGTAGGAGAGTGTAGGAGATCAGCAGCCACTTCTGTTCCCAAACCAGTCTCATGCTGGTCACCCTCCTGTCCCTCCGCCCTCTGCTGGAGACATATCACACGCACATTACGTGTGTGTGTGTGTGTGTGTGTGTGTGTGTGTGTGTGTGTGTGTGTGTATGTGTATGTGTATGTGTGTGTGAATAGAATGAATGCCATGGAAAGGCTGTAAGTGCATTATGTCAAAGTCTTCAAATGATCGGATGTTGTGTTGCAAGGTCAAAATTGCCAGGCTGTACAACACACCACAATTCCAGCCAGGATACTGTATCAGCTCTGTGTTCATTCACGCAAGCTCAAGTTTCACGCTGAAATTGAGAACGATTGGTAGGCCCTAATATGAGAGGCTTTCTGCCCACGCAGGTTTCGATCCAAACATGGTAGAGGGTTTGACCCTGTCGTTCCTGTCCGGGACCTTGCTCTGTGGACTCCTGCTTCACGCAGTGGGCCGCCGCCGAGCTCCTGTGGAGGATCCCGGGAGGACGCCCAACTTTATCATCATACTGGCCGATGATATAGGGTGGGGTGACCTGGGAGCCAACCAGCCCAATCAGGCGGCAAACAACACGCCTTTCCTGGATCTGATGGCCCAGCAAGGAATGAGGTACCTAGTGAATGAATGAATGCACCTCACCCACGTACCACCCTTACTACCAATCAGCACACAGACTTTTCCAGATTGACAGATTTCCATTCGCCGGCCTCCACCTGCTCTCCGTCCCGCGCCGCCATCCTGACCGGCCGCTACGGCCTGCGGACTGGGGTGACGCATAACTTTGCCGTGGACTCCGTGGCGGGCCTGCCTCTGTCTGAGAGGACGCTGGCCCAGCTGCTGCAGGGCGCAGGGTACTACACCGCCATGATAGGAAAATGGCACCTGGGTCACTATGGGCCCTACAGTGCAACTAACAGAGGTGCGTGGGAAGAAGTTGATATGGTTCGTCTCTGCCCCATCTTTGCGTCGAAGCCTCTAATTTGATCATATTCAGTTTACTGTCACTTATATCCTAAAGCTTTACACCGTTGGATCACAATGAATCCCTTGGTTAAACACTAAGTGGAGGAAACAGTCGACAGCTCATCTTTGACAGGAAAAAAGGCGTGAGATGACAGGATAGCCATGCCTAGAATTTGATGAAACACTTCACTGACACACGCAGGGAACTGGTTTGAGCCACATTCTCAGGATTGTAGACCTAAGGATGACGGGGTCTCACAGTTCCGTGAGAGAGCGAGACAGTGACGATAAACAGAAATCCCTCCATACAACCCTTTATAGTTCTGTGTCGAGTAGCCGCCATAGGTACACCATGGGTCTCTATGTCACCAGCATAGCCTGCAGAGATCGCCGCCGTAGCTTACACTCCAGAAATGTAACTGCATGTCGGGGCAGTGCAAGATTGCAAGAGCTATAATTGGTTAGCTTTTTCCTGCTACATGTTCCCGGTGTTTCCAGTTCATTTCTGCCAACAGTGGAAAAACTAAATGGAGCAGATCGAAGACAGGCTGGCTAAGGAGGTTCGAAAATATGTCAACGTATACGACACACCATCGGGCAATTCAACGTTTCATTGCCTTCATGTGACATCATGTGACCTTACTCTAGAAGCTCTTTGGTTACACACACACACACACACACACACACACACACACACACACACACACACACACACACACACACACACCTGGCATTGTTGTGTGTGTGTGTGTTTTTCATGTCTGGGTGTGTTGTGCTGCTTCACACCAACAGGTTTTAATTTCCACTTGGGAATTCCTTATAGTAATGACATGGGCTGTACGGATGAACCTGGATACGACATGCCCTCCTGTCTTCCCTGTGACACAGGGCCTCAGTCATTCAGGTTAGTCTCTTTCCCCAATCCTGTAATACCGTATCACACGTTCATAACCAAGTGGCCACACCCTGCATATAGACAAGAGTAGTTTATAATAAAAATTTTAAAGCAAAGTGAAATAAAGTACAATTTATTTTTAACATAATTTAAAAATAATGATTCTAAAATAGTAATTATCAATAATAATTATAAAATAATGGTAAGATATATTTTTTTATTTTATTAATCAAATTATTTTACAGCGCTAATATGAACGCAAGTAATCTAATTCTTTAAGTCTTCATCGACCAGTATTCTTCAAATGCAAAAGAATACTGAAAGCAAATACCCACGCGTACACACAGACATACCTACTTTCGCTGTCAAACTCCTTGCTAGCCGCTATAGGTTCTCCTTCACGTTTCAGACGGAAGCAGAAAGTACAGAGGGGCTGTTACTCCAAGGTGGGCCTTCCCCTGTTTGAGAACAGCAGCATTGTGCAGCAGCCTCTGGACCTGTGGACGTTAACGCAACAATACACGTCTGCTGCACTCCAGGTCATACGCAGCTCAAGGTACAGTCCGGGTTATTAAGCACTATATATTTTTGATTACATATTTTAATTATATATTTTTATTTTTATACCATTTTAAGACCATTCCTGTCTTAACATCTTTCCGTTTATAGTGTAAATTGCACTTGTAAGCAAGTATGGTTATTACATTCACAACACACTCTCATATACAATTTGAAATCACAGACACATGAAAATATATGTATTTTGCATCAGTGTGGTTTAATATATATATATATATATATATATATTATTATTATTATTATTTGCATTCATACATTAACATGACAATATATGTGTGGTGTGGGGATGGTGTGGTAAGCAGCCACATCTGACCTGGATCTAGGTGATTGGGATCAGGGTGGCTGCATACCTATCACGGTTGGTCTAACGAGCAACAGGCTAATACCCCCATCCCCACATACACTCATGATAGGAGCCCCTGTCGTGACATGTTCTATCTGCTCCTGGGCTAATTCCAGCTAGCCCAGTCTCTACAATAAACTGGTGTTTACAACCCCCGTCTTTGTGCCGGTGGGCCCTGAAAATGCCACTTGGGTGGCGTGTGGTAGGCGAAACTGCCCCAATATGTGTGGCCACTGTTCAGGTTTGGATGGAGGAGGCAGACAGCAAGGACCAGTTCAACACCGTTTGGCGTGTGTTTATTGAAGGCGTGAAGCTTGTAGGCTTTCTTTTAATAATGCAAACTGAGGGGCACAGTGGCAAAACGATAAGCAATAATAACAATAAATATAGCTGCAGGCAGCAGTACACAGGGTTCAGTTTAGTTGTTTTAGGTAGGTATTACAGTTTTCTGGGTTCTTTGAAACGCAGCACAAGTTAAAGACACAGTGGACTTTCATCTGGACCATTCAACATGCACTTAAGTCACTGCATATTGCTCTTTTGGCGTTCAGTTTAAATATACCTGAAGAACAGTGTTTTAAGAATTACGATCGTTCCTGGAAGACACAGTGCAGACACAAAAGAAAATATCAGTTTCTCCAATGGTTCTTAGAACTTCCTGCGGTGTGAAAACATCTTCTTTGAACGATTATAGTTTCCAGGGTTTTGTAAATGTGGCACGAGTTACAGTTTTCCAAGTTTCCTTTAAACACAGCCCCGGCTCAAGCTGTCTGTCTAGAGCTGCTTTCAAACATGAACTCTAGACAATGTCTGGATAATCAGGTCCGGACATTGTCCGGAGTTGCCCTTTCACACATGTAGTACACAACCAGAGATTGTCATTGTCAAACGCATTTACACTTACCTTGAAATACTCAATTTGGTTTAGATGATGGGCTGAGCCTGCAGGACTTGACTCAATGACGCATGAGCTTTACAGTACACCCAAGATGGCGGGCGAGGACTTGTGACTTTTTTTGTGTTGATACTCCATGTATTTGGACGTATCGGCAATATAAACAAAAGAGTGGAAAGTAATACAAAGGAACACAGAAAGGAGTACAAAGTAGCTATGCTCCGTGCACAAAGATCCGTGCAAAGGTAAATTACCCCTCTTCACCATCGGTGTTGTACTGGCAATTGGCTGGAAGAAAAGATGCAGACTTATGCAAGGTGAAGGTTGGTTCCACATCTCAAGGTGTGTTCTGGCCGAGGGTCAGCGAATGTGAGAGAGGAGGCAGGCGTAGGCAAAACAGCGCTGGTAGGCCGGTCGCCGGTTAGCACAGCAAGGACAACAACCCCGAAAAGACTGGTCCCAGATCGGACGAATTTGCAGACTCCCACCGTTGATTCGCCCGATCCGCAGCAGCTGAGCGGCCCCGTGGCCCCTGGTGGTAGGCTGAGGTCTGCCCGTAGACCTAAGCGTGGTCCTCTGCAAGGGCGACGACGTCGTTCAGGGTGGTGGGTCGATGGCACCTCAACCCTTTTGGCGGTCCTGGCCCGGAGGACCGCCAGGAGCTGCTCCATGACGATGAGGTCAATGATGTTGTCCAACGTGTGGACCTCTTATGGGTATGGACCTTATTTACTTGTGTAAATATTGACTATATACTATACTATTAACTTGTGGATCTTATTTAAGGCGTGAGGCTTAACCACACCCCTTGGTCCGCCACAATATGTATATTATATATGTGTTGACATAGATAACCGTTCTTGACATACCCGCCTCAAGGCAACATTTCAATAGCATGAGGGACATTAGGGGTGGGTCCAAAAGAAATGTCTCGTGTCAAAACCCTGATGAACCATGGTGTTGCAATAAATGAGTTCTAAAACAAAGTAACTATTTTTAACATGTTGCCAAGTTGCTATGAATGCACTGGCGGCCAAATGTAAGATGAACACTTTTAACCCTCTCGAAGAGAGGCTGGCTGAGGAGGCCTGAAAATATGTCGATGTATACGACACACCATCTTCTAATTATAAAGACCAACAAAAAATACTAAATTTGTGCCGTAAAATATCCACAATCCCTTTTTATTCCGTGCTAAATTAGACTAGACACCGCCATCTAGTATTTTGGCGGTCTACGTGTGATCAACAACGCAGAACCATTAATACAAGCACTGGCGTAGACACCCACGACGAACCTACAGTGACTATTCTATGTAGAGCTATAAAGCAGCCTTAAGGAAGGAGTTTGTTGTGACAATCACAAATATATGTAATAAATGAATACAGATACAAATGGAAAAGGATGAATACGACAATCCATGCCAATCCAATTAGGAAAAGTGCTGGCATTGACAAAATAAAATTCAAAAGAAAACAAACAAACAAAAAAATCTCCATAATGATAGTGTTTGTTTTTTTGCATTTAAAAATCTTAAAACAGATTTGGGGATTGCGGTATTTATCTGTGGATGACAGAGTTATTACTGTTTCTGTTTTTGCATTGAAAAATCTTAATATAGATTTTTGGATTGTCCTATTATTAGTATTAATCTTCTACCATTTTACCATTCCACCAATTTGTGTTTATTTTACTCTATATATTCATGAATTGTGACACCAATTCCTTCCTCATTCAACACAATTTTGTTATTGATACATCGTCCCATACTGAAGGCTTCAAATCTCATTAAATGAAGTGGACCCTAAAAGTAAAAAGTACCCTTGACGATAGCACAGATCCCATTCAACGTTTCATTGCCTTCATGTGACATCATGTGACCTTACTCTAGAAGCTCTTTAGTTACACACACAACCGCACACACACACACACACACACACACACACACACACACACACCTGGCATTGTTGTGTGTGTGTGTGTGTGTGTGTGTGTGTGTGTGTTTCATGTTTCATGTAATGACATGGGCTGTACGGATGTACCTGGATACGACATGGCCTCCTGTCTTCCCTGCTCATTTCACATTTTGTTTCAACATTTCAATAGCATAAGGGACATTAGGAGCGGGTCCAAAAGAAGTCTGTGTTGTGTCAAAACCTTGATGAACCATGATGTTACAATAAATGAGTTATAAAACGAAGTAACTATTTTTAACATGTTGCCAAGTTGCTATGAATGCACTGGCGGCCAAATGTAAGATGAACACATTTAACCCCCCCCCCCCCCCCCCCCCCCAAAAAAAAACCCCAACAGTTTTCTGACATCCATTTTTTGCAAGGGGGCGCAGGCAGCCCTATCTGCTCTATCTGGCTTTGGCCCACATGCACGTGCCCCTCGCCCCCTCTCCGGCCACCCACGCCCTCTCATGGGAAGACAGCGGGGTATACGCCGCCAGCCTGCGAGAGATGGACCGCCTGGTGGGGGAGATAAAGAGCGCCTCGGACGAGGCGGACCGAGATAACACTCTCATCTTGTTCACCGGTGGGTCAGCTGGATCCTATCTGATCCTAACGGTTCACTTCCATGGCCAGCCAACTGCTCAGTTACCCTTTAAAAAAGCCTACTGCCAATTTTATAACAGAAACGACCTATGAACACATTTCTGTGTGAATGTTCATTTTGAAAAGGGGACAACGGCCCCTGGGAGCAGAAGTGCCAGTATGCAGGAAGTGTCGGGCCGTTCCAAGGCAGATGGCAGACCCGCAGAGGTAAGAACTCATTGCCAGGATTTTTTCCCCTCAAAGGACAACATAAGCTATGTTCGATTTACCCAAATTCAATATACTTTTAGTATTCGCACTGGTTCCAATCCCTATGCTTCCAGGTGGAGGCTCGGCGAAACGGACCACCTGGGAGGGAGGTCACAGGGTGCCCACAGTGGCTTACTGGCCGGGCAGGATCCCCGCAAACACCACCAGCGCTGCCCTGCTCAGGTATTTCAACTGGAATTTCACGATTTCTGTGATTATAATGGCAGACCGGGACTCTAAGCGGCTGTTTTATTCTGAAATCCCTCCAATGTTAAACCGTGGTTTACTTGCTTACTTGCTGATAATTGAACAATCGAGTCACGCTTTGGTTCTCAGTCTCAGTGGTTGGGATGCTCTGCAAACAGCCCAAAAACAGCCGAAATTCTCAGTCTTTTCTATATCTAGTTCCTCATTTCATTTCTTTCTCCTTTATTTTGTTATGGATGCTCATTGAGACAGGTTTAATTGGGTGCAATGGCTTGATGATGGGGTTTACTGAGGTAATTCCTCGTTCAACAGGGAGGCAGCTTGTAGTGTTGCTTAGCAGTATCCGACTCTTCTCTTCTTTGCTCAAACCAGTTAAAGTTGTAATCCATGAGATTATTTTTCTCAAAAATCCCGTATTTGATTCTGTTTTAGTTGGCAACTTTTAAGAAACATTTCAATGTGTTTGTTTTATGCATATGCTCTTCTCTACGTTGTTTTCATTGTTGGTGGTGGGGTCCGCCTTCCCCTCGTGAAAGACAGCCACGGTGAATTTGATAAACCAGTGTAGCCAGTTGTAGTGTAGTGTGTGCTTGTTCTTGTAGTGTAGTCCACCAGACACAGACGGTCTGATGTATTGCCACTTTAATATAGGGTACAGGGATTACATCGGGGGTGGATGGGTGTAAATGAATAAATAAGAAAGCTATTGAAGGAATTCCTTTGCAGACTTATTTTTCTATATGCACCTATATGACTTTGAGGACTCCCATCAAAATACCATCCAGTCAGAGTGGTCAAATTCTCTTCTCAAAACTCTTCTTTCCCCCTTGCTTATCCCTCTTTCCGCTGACAGTGGTATGGACATCTTTCCAACTCTGTTGTCCATGGCGGGGCTGGAGCCCCCGTCAGACAGACGCTACGATGGTCTGGACGCCACAAATGTCCTTCTCCACGGCGCACAGAGTGGACACGAGGTACATGACAGTCCTGCTAAAGCAAAAGGTATCCAGTCAAGACAACGAAACTTGTTTGGATAATCTCGCATTTTCTCTCAATGCCCGCAGTTCCTCTTCCACCCTAACAGTGGCGCTGCGGGGAGATTTGGCGACCTGCAAACAGTCAGAGCCGGAAAACACAAAGCCTTCTACATCACAGGTTTATTTATGTATTCATTCATTTATTACATTTTCAAGATATATATTGTCACTATAAAAGTGGTTTACTAACATGAATGTAATGATAAATATGTAGGAATGATATACCACGGTTACAGAATAAAATAAATTACTGTGGCAGTTCCGCTGCCACACGCCACCCAGGTGGCTTTTCCGGGCTCCCCGACACAGAGACACAGGCAAGGATGTGAAGGACAAAGCGGTTTATTGACAAGATGTAATGTGCCAGGAGCAGATGGAATGGCGTCATGACCAAAGCTCCCCACCCCTGTGTGTGGGGGGATGGCTGATTTAACCCGTGCTCATCGATTGCTCTGATGAGCAACAGGTGCACAGCCACCCCTGATCCCAGGCCCAATTAACTAGATCCAAGATAGGTGTGGCTGCTTAAATAACATCATCCGCACACCACAATTAAATATCAAATTAATTTAATTATGGTCTGAATGGCTCTTCAGGATCCAAGATACAATTGAACATAGGACATAAAGGCTCGGAAGTTGGCTTCTGCTTTGCAAACTGAAAGTGGTAGTCCATAAAGTTATTTAGCTATTATTTTATTTAAAAATGCAATGTTTGATACACTTTTTAAGAAACAGCCATTCCTAGCCCACTATGTAAGTGCACCCCTTTACGTTGTTTCCATTGTCGGTGGCGACAACAGTGGCGATAAGAATGCATCCATGAGGGTGATGTGCGTGTGAGCGACCTCTCCCACTGTTTTTGGCCCTCAGGTGCAGCTGAGGCGTGTGACAGAGGCACCGGGAAGCAGGAGACCCACGACCCGCCGCTGATATTTGACCTTTGCGAGGACGAGGCGGAGGAAACGCCCATGGAAAATGGAACGCATGAGTACCAGGAAGCTCTGGAGCGAATCGCCAGGGCCAGGGAGGAACTGCTATGGGACATTGCGACCGACCAATCGGTGTCCGTGGCTGACTACACGACGGACCAATTGGCAGCGCCGTGCTGCGACCACAGGCACGTTGCCTGCCGCTGCCATACGTCAGGCTGAGGGTGCGGAAAAGACCCCACCCCGCCAGGAAACAACACATATACTAACCCTAACCCCAACCAACCCTAACCCAAACCCCAGGTGGTCCAATACATTGTGGTCTGTGGACCTTTCCCAATGGGATCCCCATTAAAAAAACAACCCTTCAACCTAACCTCGCCCCAACCCCAATCCCAATCCCTAACCCATACATAAATAAGTGGAGACGCAGGAAAACCTAGACACAGACTACCGTTTTCACTTTGGTCACTTTTCTTCCACTGTTCAACGTTCACTGCACACATACCCTTCAACAGGAGTGTGTGTGCATAAACAAGCAAAGAGAACAAAAAGAGGGTGTATTTGCAATTTTGTAAAGCAAACATTGATGTTTTGGGAGGGGGACTAGTTTGGGGCTAGTTTCACCGTCTGCCTACAACTTCTTCTAGGGTGAACACAAGTGAAGTGTGTCAGACTCAAATAGTCCCAACCATTTAGAATTTTGGCCGAGTAATTCAGTGCTTAACAGCCAGAACTATACAGCTTTACTATAGCCGTATGGTTCCATCCTCAAAAATCTGAGTTTGAAATCTAGCAAACAGGAATAAAATCGGAAATGGAAGAAGATATTGTTTATATCGTATTTTCTGGGACTGCTCTTAGTTGGCGTTGAACTGATGTGTAAAAAAGTGGTTTACCCAAACAGGACAGTGCACCAGAGGTGGGGGTTTGAGGGCTTTATTGTGTGTTTGTTACTGTAGCTCATTGCATGTCAACACAAAACACAACGGCGCCCTCTATTGGCAAATCAGTCACATGACATAAACATTGTTTTCTTTACAGCTCTACTATATATATTAACTATATATACACACACACACACACACACACACATATATATATATATATAAATATATATGTGTGTGTGTGTGTGTGTATTTATATATATGTGTGTGTGTGTGTGTATATATATATATATACACACACACACATATATATATACATGGATATATATATTATTTGTGTGCATTATATACTGTATATGCATTATACTGTATATAAATTATTCACGCAATAAAAATCATCAGCAACATTTATTCAGATACAGTGTGATAATGTGTAATACGCAGCAATTATATCGAAAGAATATAAACTACGGCAAGTTGCTAAAAGTAAAAATTACTATATTTTGAATGCCAACATGTCTGACATCACGTGGGTTAATAACACAATTTAACATCACTGACATCAACGACCTTCAGCCGTCTTATGAAAAGATATCTTCCATAGAAATTTGTATCAAGTAATTCAGTCATCCATCCTGCCTCCAACATAAAACTTAGCACTCGCTAATAAGAAAATATATCGGCTTTCGATACGGTATATCGATACTTGTACTTAGTACACTGCGTTTTTACAGTCTTTTTCTTTTGGATGCTTCCGCTCTTGCTACCTAGTGAACCCTGTCTCTTCCCCAGAGTAAAGCTTATATTTCTAGATTTAAACAGTTGTAATCTAAAAGGACAGTAACACTTTGCTATTGCGTGGACTAGTGTCTATCAGCTCACACTGTACATGGGGGGGGGGCGGTGAGGAAGGCCATATTTCACACGAGTGGTGATCTTCTGACGGGTAAAATCTAGAAATCAATGCGCAGGTCTTCACACAGTCTTTGAAGGTTTCAGCAATCAGTCATTTTAAGGAAACAATGGTTGGGTGGGTTTGGGAATAAAGGGGGCACAACCCTAGGCCAGCAAGGGTGGATCAAAAACAGTCTTTGGGGCAATGTATTGCATATTTTTGTCCCTAGCTCAAAAGACACAAATCAGATGGGTTTCGCTGAAGCGGCCGGGCGGGGCCAGGCCGGGCAGGGTCAGTTGCTCTGGCTGCTGACCGGAGGAAACTCATTCTCGTCGTCCAGACAGACAGGTCCTTCGGCAAATTCGTGCTCCGGGATGACCTCCCCCTTCTTCACTCCACCGTCCTCAGAGTAGCCTGGGAGAGAGGGTGCTTGGTTAGGCAAAACAGACACAAAATGTTTTCAAAAAAGGCAAGTCCCACCAGGAAATGAGAGCACAAAAATGTATACAAATTCAACCTCAAAATCCCCGCAATATATACGAGAGGCGACTTTTTTGAAGTATATGGTCAAATCAACAGATTATTTAACTCTTCCCCAACAAGACGTCACCGTCACAGTCACACACAGTACTGATTTTATTTGTTGCTTGAATTTTATACTGGCACCCGAGCAAAATAAAACCTTTCCAGCATATTTTTCTGAATATTTTTGTATTTTGTAACTTTGAGCCCTGGTTCTGTTTACAAAATAAATAAGATTGAGTACTAAAATATTTCCAGTTGTTTCTGTGATATACAGAACGCGTATTATGATAGAATGTGATTACATATTACTTTCTACCATTGGTGGTAGTTAACATTGATTTGCACTTTCACTATAAGAATTAACACACAATAGGTCACAGAGCGTCTTACCCATGAGAGTGGTAGAGGAGGGCGGAGTCGAAGGGAGCGCCACGGTGGCGGCGTACGATTGGTTGGCGGGTTGGGCTGGGGCATCTTCCAGGTCCGCTTCATCCTTGTCCTCCACCAGATCCTCCTCCGTCTCAAACAGCCTGTGTTTTTGCACCAAGACGCACTCCCCTCCGTCCTGCGGGTCCACGTTGTAGATGTAAAGATGTCCGTCTGAGGAGGCCACCAGCAGCCGCGGGAGCTTCTGAATCCTGAGGGGAACCACGGCCAAAACAAAACAAGAAACCAACAGCTCCTCATTTAGAAGACAGATAGAGAAGACAGAGAGAAGTCAACTCGTCTCTCTCTCTCTCTCTCTCTCTCTCTCTCTCTCTCTCTCTCTCTCTCTCTCTCTCTCTCTCTCTCTCTCTCTCTCTCTCTCTCTCTCTCTCTCTCTCTCTCTCTCTCTCTCTCTCTCTCTCTCTCTCTCTCTCTCTCTCTCTCTCTCTCTCTCTCACGTGGCCAGCGCGCAGACGTTCTTCAGGCCGAACATGTTGAGTCGCACGGTGGCGAAAGCCCGGTCCTGGTGCATCATGTCGGACACCTGCGCCGGCAGGTAAGTGCTGGCGGCTGTGAACATCTTGCCCACGTAGGCCGACCACGTGGGGGACGCCTCCTCTTGACTGGCAGGAGACAAATGTGATGTACTGACAATCAGCCGTATCAGACTCTAGATCCAGTTAACGACTAGTATTTTAGATTTGAAGTTCACAGTTTAATGGATTTCACGGGTATAGTCAAATTTTGATGTATTTTTTTTTTAATCTATTTTTATTATTATTATTTTTTTTTTAACCTGTACTGTCAGCATGCTTGGCATACAACACAGAGTATTTGTATGCTATTGCATCTAGGACAGAGTTAGTCTGCAAGTGGAGTTCAAGTTCTCAACCTGCAATGCAACTCTTTATTAATTCTTAAATCATCAAGAACTGCTGAAATAACTCTGTCCTGTGGATGACCTGCAGGATGACAAGAGCAGTTTTTTGTTATAGAGAACCACCACCAACCCCCCTCTTTGGAGAACTATTTTACCATGTTTTGGTCTTTAAACAACTAATCACGACTCCAAGAGGGGGAGAATCACCACGGGTGAGACAATTAAACATAGAACCAAACAACAACCTGTACATGGAAAAACAAACATTGAACCACCAGCCAACAACATGTATCGCCAAACAGAGTTAATCAGGTCCAGGAAAACTGGAACAGCAATTGGGCACGTGGCCTCTTCCTGTCATAGTTATGGCAGAAAATGAGGGAGGAAGTGTGTGATGTGTGAGGTGTCCACCGGTCAGTGTACAGGACTTGTCAAAATTGGTTCTGGTGTATGAAGTCGGTATTGTATCGTAGCGCCTCCAAGCAGCGGAAAAAGCCCCGAAGCCCCCCTGAGGCCCTGGAAGGCACCCGGCAGCACTCTCATCAGCCCTGCCGGGTCGCAGCACGCCAGAAACCACCCGGAGAAACACCTGCCAGGAGCCGAACCCAGCTGACAGGGGGCCCACCCGGTCGCCCCCCAGCCAACCACACCCCAAACCAACCCACTAGTGCCCTGCCACCCCAGAACACCCCAGTGTTTAATGTGTGCTGTTGGCAATACCGGTAAAATTGCGGGGTGTGGGGGTGCGAGTACCTCCAAGCATGTCGAACCCCAATCACTCGCACCCCTCCTTCCCGGCAGACCCTGGTCTGGTGGAGTGTTGTTCAGAGTAAGATTTATGTGCTAGTAAATGTGTTCTAAGCTAATATGAGTGGTATTAAAATTGCAGGATGACCGAGAAGCACGTTGAGACAGGAGCGTGACGGGCAAGCCGCCCGCCACATCCCTTACCACAAAGCTCGCACCCCACCCATCAAGCAAACTTTCATTAACTGACTATCCATGGATTTGCGTGCGTGCGTGCGTGCGTGCGTGCGTGCGTGCGTGCGTGCGTGCGTGCGTGCGTGCGTGCGTGCGTGCGTGCGTGTTTACCTGGGGCTGTGCTGCTCCAGTTTGAAAATGTGGACGGTCTCTGTGTTGCTGGAGGCACATAGGAACTGGGCATCAGCACTGAAGGATAGTGAGCTGATGCTTACATACCTGACACATACACACACACACACACGCACACACACAAAAGGATCAAAAAGTTAATATTAAGGCATACTGAGTAAGCAAATCCATTCACTACCAAACCGACTTATCTCCAACAGCTGATCTGTCCAAATCAGACTACAAATGAATAAGAAACGCAAATCAATACTTATACTGCGGGCATGCTCATTCCTTCGGTTATTGATTGTGAATTTCCAATTGATATCTGCCTCGTAGCTTCTAAACAGCACTACATCAGCAGCAGTTAATGATATTCCCCTTATGCTACAAGTGGAATATCGCCTGCTTGTTTATGGTTTCAGCAAAAGGACTTATACGCATTTACCAACCTCTTCATGCCTCTTCTGAACTCAAACAGCTTCTGTCCTTCAGGAACACTGAAGACTCTGATCACAGTGCCCTGGTAAGAAAGGGAAGGGAATGACGGATGACTTATAATGCAACTTCAGCATCTGCCATACAGGAGCTGATAGAGATCTGGTCTCTGCTAATGATGAAGGTGCATGAAGGCTGTGTTTTTCAACCATGGAAATAGGCTTTTGATCAAAATTGCAAGGCTGCGCTAACTCATCCAATTCATTGGTTCCGGCCTGAATAGCAGCTGTGTGTTCATTAGTGCAAGATTCACTCTGAAAGTCTAGAGTGGGTTGATCCGGTTCAGGGTGAGCGAGGTAGGACTTCCTGCAAACGATGAACGAGAGTCAATTTTTTTCACTTTCCGAATGAATGATGCACACCCCTCGCCCACTTTTTGTTTTTTTGTGCGCTCCCGACTCCCAAATCACGCAAAAGAGTCGTTCGCGACGAACGAATCGTTTGCGAGGCTTGCGTCACTATCAGTAGTAGGCCATAATAATGGTAAACTTATAGTTACATCAAACACCCCCCTCTATGCTGCTCCGCATCCCTTCTCCATCTAAAATCTCTGTTCAAGGGAAGAGCAGTCATGGGAAAGGGCAACGCGCTTCAAGTTATCTTGGAGCAGACTCTTAGTAGGAGTGTTGATAGAAGCCAGTTTTGGTCAAAAGGCTCACCTTCTCGGAAGCACTGGCTAGCTTGCCACCAGACGTGGTGAAGGTGAGGGCGGCCAGCGGGCTGTCGTGGGCTGGGATCAGCGTCAACGTGCACTGTGGGGTGGGGGACGGACGTTTCACGGCAACATTTTGACACCAACCCTTGCCTCCCAACACTTTAAGGCAGCGGCAGTTTACCCCCAACCCTGAATGGGGCGAGCCCTCACCAGGTTGTTGGCGTCGTAGACGATGATCTCCCCGATGGTGGTGCTGCCGGGGTACGCCAGGTAGGAGTTGCCGTGGTTGACCGAGAGAGCGCATAGACCTGCGGGGGAGGCAGCCGGCGGTAGTTGATAAATCGAGGCGCCAAATCGAGGCGCCAAAAGGCGCAAGGACGCGTTCGCCTGTTTTTCGGCGCGCAGGAGTGCACCGTACCTGAGGGGTTGCAGGGTGTGTTGAGCAGCGTCTTCAGCAGCTTCATGTCTTTGATGTTGTGGATGTAGACGGACTCCTCCAGGCACACGACCAGACGCTGAGGGAGGGAGGGAGGGAGGGAGGGAGGGAGGGGGGAGAGGAACAATGGAACTGACAATAATTGACAGTGACAAAGGGACAGAGAGCCATAAACCCTGACCCTACATCTGGGGCAAGATGGAGGTCAGAATCACTTCTACATCTTCCTCCTTCATACAGCTGTAGTCATCTCGACTATTCCAAAGAAATTGAACCAGCCTTTCGATGCAGCCACCCAGAAATGACTATTATTATTATACTATTATTACACGTATTATTTACTATTTATTTACTATCAATAGTGTTTGCGGGATTATTACAACATGATACACCATTGTGTACATAAACTAGAGATGAGTTAAATACCTTGTCGACAGTTTCCACATGTATCATTTACAGCCTTCTTCAATGTGGTTTGTGTCTATTTAATCAAATGTACACTGTAATATATTATGAGGACTAGTCAGAAACATATTTTTGGAAACCAAATCATCAAAAGTCCTTTATAACCAAGACAGACAGGACATTACACTCCTGGTTATTCAGTTAAGTCCTTTTTCGCACCTGTCTGTTGAGCCTGACGGAGAGGATGTTGTTGGAGTAGCTGTAGTTGCAGATCTCTGTGCCCTTCTTGAAGTGGTAGACGTTCATCCTGCGCGGCATGGAGAGACTGACCACCACCACCAGACTGCTGGAGAACAGCCGCTCCACGATGTACACGTCCGGACACTCCACTGAGAGAGGAAGAGCGGCAGTGGGGTTTTTGAGTCGAGTGGAATCATTTCTGTCGAGGAAATGTCCGATAAAAGCAGAACAACTTGACTCCTGACCCTGCACAGAACAGCTGTCCGTGAAGTGCACCGGTACGGTAGTATGTACATACTCTAATCTTCCGACGGGGATCTGTGGAGAATCCCAGCCCGCCATTGTTAACTTATTATTATGGCCTTTTCCGCCACCTCATTCTGTGGCACCAAACTAAAAATAGAGGCAAAAAATAAACCAACGTGTCGGTTTTTGTTTGCACACGAGATAAACCGAGCAAGTTATCCAGATAAGGAGCACCGCCCCATTGGGCTCTAACTTCCTCAAAGGGGAGGATTAAAATCCTCATTGCCTTTCCTCAATGTTTACCTACGCGGGAGGTCGACAAACGAACACTCTGACCGCCGTGGGCCCCTGGACGAGGCTTTGTGTCAGTACTGTACAAGCATGTACAGTATGGCAGACAGCGTCTATAAATCTGGTGTATACATTGCGACGAACGCCAGCCGGTGTCACTGTTTCAATGATGTTGTCCCAGGGACCACCTGAGGTCCCCAGTTCCCCGCACTGGAAACGGCGACTACATGTCCAGCTATTCCTATTCTCCCCTTACCTCCCTCGTGGATGGAGTCCATCTTGTCCACAGAAGTGACAGAGAAGAGCTGGTAGCCGGACTTGGTGCCCACTGAGAGAGAACTGAGACACAGCAAGAGGGACTTAGTGACCCAGGGAAATGTGCAGTACAAGTGTGGCGCAATAAATCAGTGACAGTGGCAGTGCAATGGCATTTTTCAAGAATGTCATCAGAAGTTCTGAATATTCTGTATAATTAGATTTTCTGTTTGTATATATATTTGACTTTTTTTTAATATTAATTCACTTTTTATTGTATTTTAGTTCATTATTATTTTTATTCTCCATTTTTTTTTCAAACTCTTACGCTTATTTTTTAAATGCTCATCATCTGCAGAAAACCGCACCAAACCTCACCAGAACAAATTCAGAGCATATGAAAATATATCTGATTCTGAAGAATCAGAATCAGAATATGTTGAAGACATTTTTGTGCTGACCATGTTCTTTTTGTGCACATACAAACATGGGTGTTAACACACATACACAAAATATGCACAGCCACACTCATAGGGCCTCAAACTACAGGGAAACCATGCCTCCTCCGCCAGCCCCGATACTATAAATATCCATCAAGGAGGACTATCAAGAATCCACTGCAATGGATCCAATAAATACAGTAGGAGCTTGGATGGGTGAGGTCAGGCGTCTCTGATACTGTACCATCTTTGGTGATGAGCTGCAGCCTGAGGCCTATGTATGGCTGCACAGCCTTGTATGATAAAATCAGGTCGTCTCAGCTTTTTTTTTCTCTTACAGGAACACAGACTATCTGTGTTTAATTGTATAAAGTTGACGAGTGACTGATTCGTTTCCCAGTCATGAGCAGGATGGGATGTTTATGCATGGTGACTCATCTATATCTGAATAACAGTCACTGTATTTTGCTGTTTTGTGACTTCCTCCAAGACTGGCTGGGCTGCTAGACCCCCCTAAAAAAGCATATACACATATAAGCAATATAACTATATAACAATAGAACTACACATATATAAGAAAGCGCATATATGTACACATCCATACACACATATAATTGTTTTGCTTATGTATATTGCTTGGACATCCCTTGGTGTTTGCCCCTCGTCATTTCACTGCACCCTACCTACGTATATGATCACATGTGGACGAATACAAATCTTGAAATCACATCATTGCTACAAATCCCATCAAATGACAGTTCTGGTTCCAGTTGCAAAATAACCAAGTGGCAGCCCAAGGCACAATTACGCGTTAACTATGAATATGTAACAGACTTCGAAGATTAACACACTGGCCTGCTCCACTTTCAGCTGCTGAGGATCTGGAACTTTATTAGACACAGCTGACTGGTGACGAGTATAATGGTGGTGATTTGGATCTCATAACGAGAGACTCAATAAACTAATAATTATATAATCAAATATTTGATGCCCCCTCCACCAGAGGCACAGTTTATGGAAATGATCCCGGCCTGCTTGGGGAATTATGCAACAGTCGGATGTGCTCGGACCGGCCCGGATTCGCTTACGTGGTGTCCTGGTTAAACGAGGAGCAGATCGAGCCCCGGTGGCTCCCGGGGCCGTCGGCTGCCTCTGGAGACTCCATCCCCCCTCCGATCGCGATCCCCCTGTTTTTCGGCTGCCGAAGTCGGAGGCCTCGGGTACGGATCGATCACACCCGAAACCCCCGCTCCCACCGAACGGCGAGTGCCACGCGCACACACACACACACACACACACACACACACACACACACCGGAGCGAGACGAGACGTTCGCGCGAACTAATTTCAGATGTCATAAACGTGGAACCCCCCGCATTACACTTTTTTTTTTTTTTAAATTCTAAATGCCCCCCAAAATAAATCACACCCGACTGCGTTGGTGGATCTTTTCACTCTCACGCAGACGCCAACGTTGCGTTCTTAACTTCAGCGCTCTCGCAGCAAAACAAAAACAGCTGATGGGCGGACGAGTCACCAAGAGAGCCGGATTCCAATTGGTCGACCGTGACTCCGCCCTCGCCGTTTCGATTGGCCGAGCCGCGCAGCGGGGGGCCTGTGACGTGACTGGTTGACGTTTCGGTCGATCCAGCTCGAGCCGCCCCCACGGGGAGACCGCTGACGTGGTTGGTCAGCGGCGGTTTCAGTCTCGTCACGAGGAAATGTTTTGGTGACTTTATCGGAGGAGATGACCCCCCCCCCCTCACACACACACACACACCACCCCCTTTGCCGACGTTATTCCCACCCAAGACCCAAGCGATCCCGGCCGCCGCAGGAGACTGCGCTTTTGAATCAAACAAAGCGTCTTGAATCGCTCGAATACTGAATCTATGCGCGCATCTATAACATCTATAATGTTATAGATGGATTACGTAATTAATTTAGCAAACCGGATTCGCCGTCAGCCAAACAAATCTAAAAGAACGAAGGATCGGAGATCTGAGATTCGATGAGACAGATATGCGCACATCAGAACACATAGGGGGGTGAGAGTAAGTAAATACAAATAGAGTAAATATGTCCCTGTAAGAAAAATGTAAAACGTTTAAAACAGGACAACACGGCAATATACACAATAACAATAACACACATTTAATTGTTATTTTATTAATACTACATGCACACAGCTATCATTTATGTTGTCGTGGTGTAGCAGGCGTTACATTTTCGGAAGGTATCTCCTTTCCTGCCTTCCTTTGACGTCACGATGGCCGTGGCTTCCCCTTTAAGGTTGCCATGGGTAACGGCTCACATGTCAGCGCGAGGAGAATTGACGTCAACGGCGGCCTCTGATTGGCCCGAACCCGCATCCGGTGGGGCAGCGGTCCAGTCCGGGGCTTGGGAGAAAGAAAAAAAAAAAACCCAAAAAAAAACCCGAGGCGGAGAGCTGTTTAACTGGGCGCCGTTGGAAAATATCGTTGGATTCCGAGTCGACGTCTGACGGCTCGGTAGGGGTTCCGTCGTTTTATCGTAAGTATTTGCTCGCACCCCGCTCTCGCAGCAACGCGACCTTTTCTGGAGCGGAATAGCGTTTCCGTCGTCTGGCGTTTGTTTATGATAGCGCTCAAGATGGCGTCATTGGGACTAGAGCTTCGCGTTTGGAGGCCAGGTGACACAACGGGCATCGACTCTGTTCTACGTTGCGATTTTATAACGCGGAGATCGATGGTGATTTGACGGTTGCTGTTATTCGTGTTGCAGGGTGACGTGTATCGATCAGCGATCGTCCACTGTGCGTGGACGCAGAACCATCTAGTCTGACCTACACTGTTGGGGACAGTGCAGTGCAGCTTTATCGGAACTAAAAACCCCACATATTGCCTTGCACCACAACGACACCAGTTCTTTATTCTCATTCAGCACCCATCCAGCAAGGTCATGGCACGGTCTCTGGTTTGAAATACTGCAAACCTTGAGTAGATAGCAGGCTAAGACACCTCGTTCATACCCGGAGGGAAATTGCGGTGTTACAGCAGCTCATCTCAAAACAGTAGGCAATGTAGCATCGTGATTTAGAAGGAAATCGTAAGGAAAAATGCCAATAACCATATACCTCAAATTTAACAACAAAAAGAAAAATATCAATACACATGAAACACAAAAAAACCAAAAAATTAGAGAAAGAAATAGCAATAAACAATAGAAAAAATGGCAATATAAAATGAACCTAAAAACAATCAATAAACCGCACTCTGTCAAAGCAGGAAATTGAGTACATGTCCATAAATGCATATAATATATAATAAAATATGTACAAACACTATGTACCAGGATGGAAAGCAAAATAGTTATAACGATATAATATATTGTAGGCAGTAGTGCTAAAGATGAGTGTTCCTTGCAGGTCACCCAGGTCAAAACAGCCAGAGGAGTTGTACGGTCTTATTTCAGCAGGCAGGAAAGACCGCCTGTAGCATTCCTAGTAGATGGGTGAATTTATCTTGTCTAGTAAATTCAGATTGTAAGTTTACACGCATGTGTTACCGTTTTTCCCATGGTTATTTGTTACACGCATTTGGAAGCTGTCACACAAGGCCTTTTCACGGCAGTTCTCTTAAATTTGATTGGGCTGAGACAGCGGTCCTCAATGTGGGGTCCAGTGACTCCAGGGGCTCCCCAGCAAAATCATTTACAGTTCAATTTTTTTTTTTTTTTACTTACAGCGCGTAAGAATCTTTAGAGACTGCAATAAGGATGATTTTGATCCTAGTTATCTCTTGAACTATATAAGTCAAGGACCCAAATCTTATCAAATGGAGTCCATGACCCGATGCACATCAAATTGAGGCTCCTTGATTTGAAAAAAAAAAAAAAGAGATTAACTTGATACAAATGTGCCTGAGGCCAATGGTAGTTAGTCAGTCTTAGTGTTGACATTTGTTCTAAATATGAGTTACCTGCTCTAAGAAGAAAACCTTATTTCTCATATCCTCCAGAGAAGATTTTTGGCAGGTGTGCCAAATTTCCACTACTGATGTTGTATTAGGGCTATGTTGTTTCAGTCCCATCTTTGATAACATGTCTGATAATCTCCTGGGCCTTGTCAGATTACCAGCAATCTGAATCCTATTATACTGTCTGCTGCACATAGATGCTTCAGTTTCAGCCGCAGCGTAGTTCTAACAATGTTCTCAGGCCTTCTAGCAGGTTTCCTGAATTTATTCAACTTGAGGAGGAAATGGAGAAATACATAAAGTAGTGTCAACACTTCATGGTTAAAGTACCTTGTTTTAGCATTTTGTAATTGACAAACTTAGACTTTCGATGTAAATATTTGGTGTTCCTTTCTTTCTTTCTATAATTTGTTCGATATTGCTCATTTTTCTATATGATTTAATCAAAACCTTATTTCTAGTGATGTGATTTTAACCACTCTATTCGGGTGCTCGAGCACAAAGTGGCCCAAAACAAAAAAGCCATCTGTAATACTATTATTTTCATACTGTTACAAATTCATTTTGTTATTAGGCTATTACTCTATTAACTAAAAGACGATGAGCATGTTAAACTATATTTGTCACTACTCAACCAGGGGGTTTGGTGGTCCTGTGGTTCAAGCTATTTATTCATGGTTTAGACTCATTGTGGCCTGACAGCGTGTGAAACGTCTATGATGGAGTTTCACGTCGAGCTAAATCTTAGCTCTGTGTTAGCATGTTATAATCCTATGGCTGAATTTCAACTCACACTCACTTTAAAGTCACTGAAAACAAATTTTTAACCGAAATGACAAATGACCCAAAGTACCAAACAAAAGTCTAAAAGCAGCCAGGTAAAGATCGTTGAAAACACAGTAAACTGCAGTTGTGGAATGAAGACCCAGCCGTGTGTTTGTGTTGTTTTTCTGTCTAGTCATGGAGGTGTGATCACATCATATGACCAGTTTTCTCTCTGGGCCTTTTGAAACAGTCAGGACTTACAGTGCCAAAACAACACCCCCTCTCTGTGTGCCTTCTTGCTCTCATTCTATTTGTCTCATGAGCCCTCAGTCTATCTCGCACTGAGCATTCTTTCGGATAGCTTTGGTCAAGGCCATCGTTGTTTTCCGCGCTCTGTAGTTGACTTTTAAGTCCACCCTTTTTTAAATTTATTTTTCCTGTGTGTGTGTACCATTTGCAGGCCAGAGGTCAGAGGTCACAGAGCACGGTCGTGGTGGTCATCATGGCGTCGAGCAGTACGAGCAGCGAGGAGGAGCGGAGCCTGAGGGAGTGTGAACAGTATGTGCAGAAACACAACATCCAGCAGCTGCTGAAGGACTGCATTGTCCAGCTGTGCACCTCCCGGCCTGACAGACCCATGGCCTTCCTGCGGGAGTACTTCGAGAGGCTGGAGAAGGTGTGTGCGCACGTGTCGTTGTGTTTATGAGTGTGTGTGTGTGGGTGTGGGTGTGGGTGCTTGAATGTGCGTCTGTGCACGACGATGCTTGTGTATGTTCAGGAGATTACAGGCATGTGATTGTCTAGTCAATGGCTGTGAGTATGTTTTGATTTTCTTTTCTGTGGTATTGTAATGTTTGCTGATTCAAATTCACATATTGGCTTTATGACTCATTTACACCAACAGATACAGAGCCATTTAAATAGTTAATTTGAATCATTTTATCTCATTCAGGTCAGAAGGACATAGCAATTTAGAATTTAGCCGAAAAATATTATTTGTAAACAACTAATTGGCCTAACCCAAATAACTAGCGACCATCACTATTTAACTTTTTACCCACAATTAATTGACATAATAATCACAACTAGATGGTATCAGTCGAAAATAGTGTAAAAAAAAAAAAAAAAATAGTAGTCCACCAGAGTAGCAGATGGTAGACTATTGCTAACAGTTATGTCTACCAGGGAAGGTCTGTAAAAGTACAATAACAGAGCCCCAGACTGCAATTATTTAGTTGTATTTTGCGACCAGACATTGCGACAAAATTTTATAACTAGGACCACCAGCGCAACTTGCAAATATGCAACGTATATCATATGAAATACTAGGATGGAGTGAGTGTGTGTGAGTGTGTGTGAGTGTGTGTGAGTGTGTGTGAGTGTGTGTGAGTGTGTGTGAGTGTGTGTGAGTGTGTGTGAGTGTGTGTGAGTGTGTGTGAGTGTGTGTGAGTGTGTGTGAGAGTGTGTGTGTGTGTGTGAGATTGAGAGCTGAGGCTCTCATCATGATTGTTAATGACAGTAATGTACTGACCAGATACCTTTTTAATATTTACATTTGTTCATTTATTATTTAGTGTTTAAAAAAAAAAAAAAGTACTATTTAACTAAATGGTTTTTTTTCAGTTAAAACACTACTTCACTTTGGGACTTTTTCCTTTAAAATAAAACAGCACATTGTTATTTATGTAAATTGTGTATTTATTACTAAGGCTTATATCAGTAATACAATTTTAGATCGAAAAAATATGAAAATGTTCCGTGTCGATTTCAGTGGTGCTCCTAAATTTTGTAGCCCAGTTTGGTCTCACTGTCCGGGCCCTAATGTGTTTAACGACTTTAACTACTTTCTGCTCACTTAATCTTCGTGGGCTGCTGGGTGGTTGGCGCGCCCTCTTTTCTGATCTTCCAGGAGGAAGCCAAGCAGATCCAGAACCTGCAAAAGGCCAACAGCTCCCGCTCGGACTCACGGGACGAGGAGGTCTCTCCTCCCATGAACCCTGTGGTTAAAGGTCGGAGACGGAGAGGGGCCTTCAGCGCCGAGGTCTACACAGAGGAGGACGCCGCCTCCTACGTCAGAAAGGTACGGCCGCTTTCAACGTGGAGCGGTGCACCGTCTGTTATGCACCAAGGTCGTGGTTCACTCAGAAGTAAGCAACGTCTGTCTCCGTCTCCCAAGGTCATCCCTAAAGACTACAAAACGATGGCAGCCTTGGCCAAAGCTATTGAAAAGAACGTGCTCTTCTCACATCTGGACGACAATGAGAGGAGGTACCCGTTTGTTGTTTGTTGCCCTGTTTGTTTTTTTGTGATTGAGTTTGGGATAATTGTCTTCCCGTCTTCAACTGGTGATCGTTCTTTTTTGTGTTGTTTTTATTGTTTTTTGTTTTTCCAGTGACATCTTTGACGCCATGTTTCCAGTTACCTACATCGCCGGGGAAACGGTTATTCTGCAGGGTAGGTGCACGTGACTCGTCTATTTTTCCCTCTGGACGTGGAAATGAAAGAGGATCAAAGTGTAATTGATATTATTAATAATAATGAGGATAATAATAATGTTGTAATGTTCTGCAACGCAGGGGATGAAGGGGACAATTTCTACGTCATCGACCAGGGGGAGATGGATGTGAGTCATTTTTAGAAACAAGTCTCTATGTATCCCCGTCAATCTGTGTTTCTCTTTTTCTTCATATTTCTAGCCATCCACCCCTGTCTCTATCTAGCACTCAGTATATATTTACAGAAAAGAAGATTAACGAAATAGACTAGAATGCTGATTAAATAAATGTATTTATTAAAAAAAATATATACGGCTTAAAATTGCTTCCATGTTAGGAGGAAATGCCACAAGAAAGATTTTACACTGAGAATAAATTGCAAGAAATTGGCTTCAGTTCAAGCACTCTCTCAACACTGATATCCATCAAATCATAATGCGCCGACGGAAGAGAGGGGGACCAACGTGGCCCGGCAGACATGGTTTTATTTATAAAAAAAACAAAACAAAACCAAAAAACAGACAAAATCCAAAACAACCCATTTGTTGTACTGCACTGTGTACTTTGTCTTTCAAAGCTTTCTTTCAGGACAGAAGAACGCACCACTAACCCCTCTTCACCCACGGCTCTTCCCATTTGGACAGGTGTACGTCAACAACGAGTGGGTGACCAGCATCGGGGAGGGGGGCAGCTTCGGAGAGCTCGCCCTGATATACGGCACCCCCAGAGCCGCCACCGTCAGAGCCAAGACCAACGTCAAACTGTGGGGCATCGACAGGGACAGCTACAGGAGAATACTCATGGTAAGGCGTGTGTGTGTGCATGTGTGTGCGTGTGTGCGCGCGCGTGAGTGTGCGCGTGCATGCGTGGTGACTAATGTGATGGCCGTTCCGGGTCAACTGTGAGATTTCCAAAGTGCGTCGAGTTTGGTTGCTTTGCGTCACCCAAAGCCATTTGTTTCCTCCACAGGGAAGCACTTTGAGGAAGAGGAAGATGTATGAGGAATTCCTCAGGAAAGTCTCCATCTTAGGTGAGCAACTTTGCCTCTTTTAAAAAAAAAAAAAAAAATGTTTTCTTTATTTTGAAATCCTCGTTGTGTCTGCGTTTCTACGGCGACACTCCTTATTTTTATTTGAAAGTATGTTACTTGTGGATTACGCCCCTCTGAAGTTTCATTTTACATTTTGCTTAAATTTCAATTTCTATCAATTCTTGTTCTTTCTCGGATTATAAAAAGAACAACGTGGAGGTCAGATTAAAGACCATGACACTTGAGAAAAGAGGCATGGTCCTGAAAATCCAGAAATTTAATAATGTCGTTTTTGAGTCTTAGGATGCTAAAACAATGTCCCAAATGTCCTGGAAAACAAGATTTGACCTGGAAAAGTTGTCAAAATTTGTAGAGCAATTATCATTTTAGAATCAATATTCAATACAATACAATAGTTCTTCATAACATTTTTCAATTTTGTCTTTGGGAAGCCTCTGTCTGGTGTTGCGTGTTGATTAGATTTCTTCTAAGGTTGAAGTTGGCCAGAGCTCTGCTGAATCTTTCAGGTCAGAAATTTGGAAGTCAAAACTGATGTAGTAAAGTCATAGTAGGGAGATTCCAATCAAACAAGTGTGCACACACCTGGTTTCTCCTGGGAAGGTGTCTAATCAAGTGGAGATAAGTGAAGAAGACCTACATGAGCGGACAGGCTTTTTCGACATGAATGCATGTGGCGTTCAGGAAAAATAAAATGGAAATGTAGGAAAAGTGGGAACCCTGTGTTTTTTCCACTCCTCCCACAGAGTCCCTCGACAAATGGGAGCGCCTGACGGTGGCCGACGCCCTTGAGCCCGTCCAGTTTGAGGACGGACAGAAGATTGTGGTGCAGGGAGAGCCCGGCGACGAGTTCTTCATCATCCTGGAGGTAACACGCAAAAACACGTGTGGTCACATTTAGTAAAACGGACGTTCACATACAAGCACAGCTGCAGAGGACAAACATTTATTTACCACTGATACACAAAGATGAGTTGATATACACGGGAAATACTTGAGAAACGATCGTTAGTAATGTGGATGTTATGACCAAGCAGATAGAGGCATTGTTTAGAACAAGTTCAGAAACGCTGTACTGCTACACCACCTTTAAGACCACATTTAACTGTATCACGGTATTACGATAACCAAAATCCCAGATGATATCTAGTCTCAAATCACGATTTTGATTTGTTGCCCGGCCGTACACACGCACACACACACACACACACACACACACACACACACACACACACACACACACACACACACACACACACACACACACACACACACACACACACACACACACACACCACACTTTGATGAAATAACACTTTATTAGCCCCTGGGGGGAAATTTGAGTGTCTCAATACATATATTATTATTTTTTTGCTAGTACATGCCCGTTCAAAATGCAAGCTTTTCTAAAACATTTTAATGTCCACAGTTTAAGAAAATGTCAATGATTCAGTCCTGTGTTCCACAATGGAAGATGAAACAGCTGGTCTAAGTCATACACGGGGAAAGACACTCTTTGTGACTCGGTCGCAGAGCCCTGAAGCCCAGCGCTGGTTCTCTGTTTATTGAAAATGTCTTAATATTACACGTGTCCAAATTGCACCAAATTGGACACTGCACGTCCTTGGCAATACAAGTGTGAAGTAGATTGGATGAACGTTTTTTTTCATTCAGTCTTGTGTCCTGCATGCGTGTTCAAAATGGCACATTTTAACAAAATGTAAGGACAACTTTGCAATTAAAATATAAGCACCAAATGTGAAAAATATAGTCATATTATAACTTCACGAGGGTCAGTCAAGTCCGGTTTTCTTCAGTCAATGATTTAGTCGCGTTTATGTGGCGCGCGTGTGTGCGTGTGTGTGTGTGTGTGTGTGTGTGTGTGTGTGTGTGTGTGTGTGTGTGTGTGTGTGTGTGTGTGTGTGTGTGTGTGTGTGTGTGTGTGTGTGTGTGTGTGTGTGTGTGTGTGTGTGTGTGTGACGTTGAAGTTCACGCGCTCCCCCCGCTGTGCATGGGTCTCCTCGCGTGTGCGTGTGTGAGGTTGAAGGTCACGCGCTCTCGTGCTTGACATATTGGATGATGATGTCACAAATCGCCCGTCTTAGTGGCATTTGCACAGAGCGGCTTGCGGTTCACTTGTTTATTCAAAGTTTACTAATATTATGTGTGTGGCGCGTCCAAATTGCACCGAATCCGACACGGCACGTCCTTGGGTCCCAAGCAACACACCCGCCAATTTTAAAGTAGATCGGATGAACGGTTGTCAAGATAATCAAAGGACATGCAGACAGACAGACAGCGATTCCTAGAATTATATAGATTAGTTTATGTTTTAATTATTAGATTATGCACGCTTTGCTCTTTGCTCTTGCATTATCCCCCTGTGTTTGTTTCGGATGGCCCTGCAACCCACTGTTAGCTCAATGTAAAATATGAAAGCTCCTTTCAGTTGCAAGTTAAACTGGGGCTTTCTTGAGAGTATCTCAGTGACCATATGCAGACAGAGCGCCTTGAATGAAATGACTGAAGAGGTGGACACCGCTAAGTGAATGAAGGAATGAACCCTTATCGGCCGCCAGGGAATTAGTTTTGCTCAACGGTGAGCATGCGTCAGGGAAACACAAGATGTAATCCAATACCGTCGAGTGGCCAGAGAGGAAGAGTGCAAACAAATTCTTGTGACGACCGCAAATTGTGTGTAAGAATAAGTGGTGATATCTGTTGAATGTATTTGGTGTGTGTTGTCGTTGTCAGGGTTCTGCAGCGGTGTTGCAGCGTCGCTCCGAGAATGAAGAGTTTGTGGAGGTGGGAAGGTTAGGACCATCCGACTATTTTGGTAAGAACTTGCGTGCGTGTGTGCGTGCGTGTGTGTGTGTGTGTGTGTGCTACACTATATGTACACTACACAGCCAAAGGTATGTGGACACACCTTTAAATTGATGGGTGTGGTTATTCCAGCCACAGCCATTATTAACAGGTGCATCAAATCTAGCGTACAGCCATGCACTCCCCTTAGACAAACTGCAGTAGAATGGGTCGTACTAAAGAGCTCAGTGACTTTCAAGGGGGCGCTGTCATACGATGCCACCTTTCCGACACTTAAGTTTGTCAGATTTCTGCCCTTCTAGACCTGCCCCGGTCAGGAGCGTCTAGGAGCAATGGCTCAACCACAACGCGGTATGCCACACATGCTCACAGAATGGGAGTACTCAGTGCTGACACGTGTTTCCTGTCAAAACGGTATCAGTCCTCTGTTGCAACACTCAGTACTGAGCTCCAAACTGCCTCTGGAAACATAAGAACTGTTGGTTGTGAGCTTCATGAACTGGGTTTCTATGACTGCTGCACACAAACCTGAGATCGCCATACACAATGCCAAGCGTCGGCTGGAGTGGTGTAAAGCACACCGCCATTGGACCCAGTGGAAACTCGTTCTCTGGAGTGATGAACCACCCTTCATCCTCTGGCGTCTGATGGACCAATCTAGGTTTGGCGGAAGCCAGGAGAATACTACCTGCCAGAATGTACTGAAAGTGTGTATTGTGGGTGGTGGAGGATTAATGGTGTGGGGCTGTTTTTCATGCTTTGGGTGCAGCCCCTTAATTCCAGTGGAGGTACATCTTAATGCTAGAAGAGAAGAGAAAGGAGGAATCTTTAATTATCACACAAAACACTGCACATGCTCTGGATGGTGGCTGGTGAAATGAGGCCTCTGCGTTTCACCCATCCTGGCTTGTCCTTCCTCCGGGGCCACAGCCAGGAGCAGTGGGCAGCATTCATGGATGCGCCCGGGGACCTGGTGATGAGTGTCCATCGCTGGTCAGACGATGCTGTGTGCATGTTTTTGGTGGGGGTCCTTTCTGACGTTAGGTGGAGGAAACCCCATGTGAGCACGGGGAGAACATGCAAACTCCACACAGAAAGGCTCCTATTTGGGAGATAACCCGCCCGGAGCACGGTGCCAACAGCGCCCCAGGCGGGAATCGAACCCAGGACCTTCTTGCTGTGAGGCAGCAGTGAAATGCACTGCATCACCGTATATATCTATAGCATACAATGACATTCTAGAGAATTGTGCGCTTCCAGCTTAGTGGCTTGGTTTCAGCATTACGATGCCCCTGTGCACAAAGCAAGCTCCATAAAGAAACTTCACCGACTCTCGTGACTGGCCTGCACAGAGCACCCACCTGAATCCCACTGAACACTTTCAGATGAATTGGAACGCCAACTGCGAGCCATGCCCCATCACCCAACATCAGTGCCTGACCTCACTGATGCTCTTGTGTCTAGAGGGGGACCAACTCCATATTAATGTCCGTTTTAAAATGTAATGTTCGACAAGCAGATATGGGTGTGGTTACTGGGAGTGCATGTACTTTTGGCCAGGTATTGTATGTGTATTGTGTGTATACTGTATGTGTATTTCTTATTATTATACATAAAGTATCTATCAATATACAGTATCTTACTCGTGTGTGTGTGTGTGTGTGTGTGTGTGTGTGTGTGTGTGTGTGTGTGTCCAGGGGAGATTGCCCTGCTGATGAACCGTCCCCGTGCTGCCACGGTGGTAGCCCGCGGGCCCCTGAAGTGCGTCAAGCTGGACCGGCCCCGCTTCGAGCGGGTCCTTGGACCCTGCTCGGACATCCTCAAACGCAACATCCAGCAGTACAACAGCTTTGTCTCGCTGTCCGTCTGAGCAAGGCTCCGCCCACCCACCCCCAACCCTGTCCCCCAACCTACCTACCACCAGATTTTTCCCCACCCAACCCCCAACTTCACCTCCCTTCCTTCCCTTCCTCTCTCCTTCTGAGACCTGGGGCTGCACCAATGAAATTTTGCTTTTTGTCACTTCTTCTTCTCTCCGTGTTTTTCCTTTCTCCTCCCTTTCCAACAAAGCCCGTGCTCCCCTCTCTCTCTCTCTCTCTCTCTCTCTCTCTCTCTCTCTCTCTCTCTCTCTCTCTCTCTCTCTCTCTCTCTCTCTCTCTCTCTCTCTCTCTCTCTCTCTCTCTCTCTCTCTCTCTCTCTCTCTCTCTCTCTCCCGCCCCCCTCTCCCTTTCTCTCTTTTGTTTAGTTTCGTTCCAATCTGCCAGCGAGGCGTCACTTTAAGCCAATCACCAGCGCTACCGCGAGCTGGTGTGCGATAACCTTACGAAAGTTATGTCATATATGTTACACACTTCATACGCGTAAAAATTTAAAAAAGAAAAAAAAAAACGCGGCAGATTCCTGCTCTTTTTGTTTTTGTTTGTTTAGGTTATTTTTTTTTTCCTCCGGTTTGTTTGTTTGCCGGTAGATACGATGGTATCGTTTGGACGAAGTAGGACAATCAATCGCTCGCAGCAAAGGTCGGCAGGCTCCCGCTCCGGATTCACGAGAGGTCAACCCGAGGTCAACTCTCTCTACCTTGCATAACAGTTTTTTCCCCTTTCTCGAATTTTCAAGATGGATACATTTTCAGATATTTAACGGCATCGAGCAGGAAAAGCGTAGTCCAGAGGCAGGAGGTGTATCGCGTCCCCCACCGATAGGTTTGGAGCAAGGATAATGATTTGGACTCCACTAGCGATCGGTCGTTTGCCATCAATGGTTTTGAGAGAGTTGGACGCTGTGCGGTTCTTCATTCTCGCCATACAGCCACCAGACTGCTGCCAAACGTTGCCCGTTGCCCCCGGCGACGCTCTGTCCCGCGCCACTCAGTAGTTATTATTATTATTATTATTAATATTATGATTATTATTTTCGTGGCGTCGTCCTCCAGTCGGTGGAGACGTTAACCGTACAAGAACTGCCTTGAATTCTCTCGAAGGGTAACATAAAACCGTAGTATTGAGGGTATTTCAGTATTCCCAAGTTTTCAGTATACACCAAATAACTTTATTGCTCCTCTGCTTATGGTTCGTAAACAAAATGTCATGCTAATAAGAGTTAAACCATCCTAGTTATGTAATTATTATTATTATTATTATTATTATTATTATTATCATCATCATCGTAGACCAAACAACGAACCGCCGTTTTGGCCGCGGTCTGCAGTGACCGTGAACTTTTAAAAGAGGAAAAAAAGAAGAAAAGGAAAAAAAAAAAGTAAAGGTATGTTTTAAATGTCTATTTAAAAAAGGAAAAAAAAAAAAAAAAAAAAAAACAATAATACAAAAAAATAAGCTTATTTTTCCATGAATTCTATTTCAGGTGTTGAGTGCCACAACGTAAAAATGCTTCTTCTAAAACAGTATGTAATTGTAATGTGTAAATTTTCATGGTTTTATCCTTTTTTTTTTTCTTTCTTTTTTTTGATATTTTGCTTTTCTTTTCATCGTTGGAGTAGGTCAAAAGGCGTTAAATCGCAAAAAAGATTGAAGTCAAATCTCGGGGGGGGGAGGGTTGGAAGGAAAAAAATGTAGATGATTTTACAGATTCAGGGCTTTTAAAGTGTGTGTGTGTGTGTGCGTGCGTGCGTGCGTGCGTGGGCGGGCGCGCGCTCCTCACTTAACGACCATTCCGACTTACGACCAGGTCTCTGACCAGTCTGTATTGTATAATATGCGCACACCGCATCTCGGCGTCAAGCATCTCATCCCGCATCACCCTTATACATACTATATACACTGAATACATCTCATCTCGTCACCGTGCGCAGTCTCGTTCCCGCAGTCTGTCAGTATTCACTACACTAGCGTTCACGGTGGCCACGCCCCCTTACCGTGAAATAACACTGGTCCTCGCTTATCGACTTATTCACATAACCTGGTTGTAGGAACAGAACTCGGTCGTTAAATGAGGTTGTGTGTGTGTGTGTGTCTGTCTGTCTGTGTGTGTGTGTGTGTGTCTGTCTGTGTGTGTGTGTGTGTGCAAAGCATCCTAAGTGCAACAGTGAGCTGAGAGAATGTGACCGTAGACTCGTCTCCCACCCCCCGGGAGCTCGACGCTTCGCGCTTGTTGAAAAGGTCATCGTCCAAACACCCGTAGTCGCTTGTGTTTCTCGACGCTTTACCGCGCATAGTGTGTACGGCAGCCAGCGATCCGGCGTGCACGGAGGCCCCCCCGCTTCCCCAAATACCGGGGCGGCAGGGTATTTTACAGAATAGTATAATTATTTTGCTCCCTAGCTTAACTGCTTGGTAACTTATCTAGATTGCGTAATATGTAATCCTGCTTTTATTATTATAATTATTATTATGAATGTTGACTATTTTGATTTTTTTTTTTTTCTTTTTCTTTTTTAATAGTTAATCGCGCAGATATATCGACGTCTGTGAAATAGAACTAATTCTTCATTCCTGCCTCACCGCTCCTCGATCTTTGGCAGCAATTTTCCCCACCACCATCATTGTATTTAACTAACTGTATACTTTTGCAATGTCATTTAATTTTTTTCTTTTCTGTGTTTTTTTTTTTTTTGTTTTTGTTTCCTCCGGTCTGTGTAACAGTATGTCTCCGTGGATGTTTGACTGACTGTTTTTGGGTTGGATAGATTGGTAGTCCAAAAAGATAGGACTTTGGGCTCGATTGCGGCGTAGCGTACCTAGATGTGTGAGAGAGAGTAATTGTAAGTGGACACCATTGTGTTTTTTCTTTGCAGTGAAAACACCGTCGCCCCTCCCCTCCCTCCCCGTCACACCTGGAGAACTTCTAGTTTATTTCGACTCGTGTCATCAGCTTTGTCGCGTGTGAAAACACCTAATATACGCGAAGTGACATTGTTCGGGCTAGGGTTCAACACTTAATTTTTTGTATTTCTTTGTTTTATTGTAGGAAGAGCATTGCTTTATCTTAAAGATTTCATAACATTTTAGTCACACTGCAATCGTCCCAGTTTGCCTTAGCTTACCTTTACCTGGGCTTTCAGTAGTATACAGTCACTCCTGCTCACCCCGAACTTTAGCGAGTTTGTTAGGCCCACAGCGCTAGGAGTTGCTGGCTGTCAGAGGACCATTCTTTTTCTATTCTGCCCTACGACTGTATTCAGTTTGACCTCCTTTATGTGCAAAGATGTTTATCCTTTTGGTATAGATTGTTCCAGGTGGCAGTTTAAGCAATAAAAAAGTAAAAAAAGGATTACTTTTTTTTGTCTTTTATTAATGGTCATTTTCCTATTAATACCAAACTTAATGGTATTGGACCTGGACTGAAACAGATGTTGTATTACTTGCATCATTATAAAATGTCTAATGGTACTTTTTTACAACAGATGGAGACATTGATGTAGCAATACCCATATCAAATATGATGACATCCACTAGAGGGCGACATTACCCATCTTATAACCACTAATAGACTTTGATACTTTTAAGAACTGCTGTTTATTATCTATATTTTGGTGCTAACTCTGCCTTGACCTAAACTTTAATTTCCATCTTGGCTTACATGTAACCATGGTTTTGTAGCAGATTTTGTCTATATGTGATGTTATATACAGTATACTTTACAATTTTTACACTGGGTGTGACTGTTTGACGGTGTTGCTCTTTAAAGTGGAAACCAGACTGCATGTCCCAAAATTCCATTTGAAACGGCAACGTCTTTTCTCGAAGGTTTACCGTAAAGCAGCGCTATTTTACCTTTAGTATTTGGGATTTGGCACCTCTGCAGTTTCTGAGTGCAATTGCACTTTTACACCACTGTCATAAAACTCGGTCCGTTGTCTGAAAATGGTTTATTTTACCGGACAAATTTGAACCTTATCGGTCACGTTTCAATAACAGTCTATGTCACAATCGCTAATGTAAAACTAGGTTACAGCGCCCCTTGCACGGGCCAAGCTGCTTCCCAGAGCCGTGGGCTGAGTCCGCGGAGCCGCGGGGAGAGAGGGGGATCGGTCCCCTGCTACCAGTGTAGGTACCTGATGTGCTCGGCCTGGCAGATCGGCTCGCACGCGCAAGTCCGAGGGTGAAACAAACCCTGTGGCGCAATGAAAGTGAGGGCCCGTCTCATCCGTGCAGTCGTGGAGGTGGAGCAGCTACGTTTTGTATGAGTTGTATTATTACCGGACTTTTTTTATTTTATTTTCATAAATTTTACCAGGCAAAAAATGATCGCTTGAATCGCATTGAAGTGACGCAGTGCCGTGAAGTCTAACGAACTTTTCCCACGGTGGTGTACCCAAACACAGAAGTTACATAGTGCAAGAACAGACATTCAGGTGGTGGGTGGGAATGAAAGCGATGCCATTCTCCATATTACAAGTTGGTGTACCGTCAAAATAATTTTGGAGCTGTTATTTTAACGTAGAGAAATTACATAGTGTTGCTTTAATTTAATCGATTAATTTATGAATTTATCTTTTTTGTGAATGCTCATCCATATCCATAGTTATCCGACCGCAACTAGCTATGTAGGTTTATCAAATTCATCGCGGCCCAGGCAGACCCCGACACCAACAATGGAAACAGCATAAAGAGGAGCAGAGACATGATGCAAATACATTGGATTATTGTTTTTTCCAAAAAAAAAAGCAGTTAAAAAAAGTGTCAAATAAGAATACGATTTTTTTTTTTTTTATAACCAAATAATTTTGCGAATTATGGATTTTATGGATTGAATAAGTAAAGATTTTGACTTCTTCACAACAAGCCCTGAGCCCAAAACTTCATTGTCAACAGGGTAGTAAAGAATGTGTACGTTTTTTGAAGTACCAGATCTAGAATTGTGAGTTGGGGAGGAAATAATGGCCAGCTCCATCTACTCTTTGTCTGAATCAACTGCTGCCAGGTTTGCCTGAAGACACCGCATACACGACTACATACAGTACATTACCTGGTGCTTAAAGCAACATTATTCCAGGCAATGTTTCAACAGAGGCCCCACACACTTGTTTCCCGTCATTGACGACCAATCTTTTTTAAAACATTTTTTTAGCTGACACCTTATAAAAGATGTTACGAAACTGGTTTTCTGCTTGCTTCGTCGGGCAAACTCCTGCTCGGGAAAAACAATGGATCACTGGCTTTGAGGTCTCTAGGAAGGGTTGTGGCCGTTGTTTGACTTGGTGAGGTGGCTGGGGGGAAAAAAAAAAATCGGTTGTGATGAAATTTCAGGTTAAAGCTCAAAGCCCGAGGGCTTAACCGCTTGTCTGTCTCGGTGAAACTGGAGACGTGCGAAAGCCAAGAAAGAAAGACGAGGATTAAGACGTCTGAAACGTTTTTCACGTTTTTCTGACTGGCATTTTTTTTATTATTATTTACACAGACTTCATTAGAATAACACACGGAATAATTTAGATATCTTTGACTGCACAATCACGTGAATTTACCGTCTTCATTCAGTTAACGTCTAGTAAACTCTTCTCTCGTCATTTCTTTGCTTCCGTGCACCCGAGACACGAGGTTGGTGTGTGGATGGTATATGGCTTAATCTTCCGATGATGGAAGATTAAAAGAAGCTTTAACAAATTGTCCCAGGGACAGAGCCGCTGGCAAACTTCACTTCCATTGCGACAAGACCCCAGTCCACCAAGGTTACAGCCCGGCGTAGCCCCTCTCCCGTTTATGGCTTGTTCCATATCAAATCCATTCAAGTATTTTTGTTTTTTGTGCTTCCACGAGACAGGGGCCGACGTCCCTCCATCTCTCTCTCTCTCTCTCTCTCTCTTTCTCTCTCTCCCCCTCCGCTAACTGTCCGTCTTTCCGTCGGTGGCGGCCTCCGGCGCCGCCTGAGGTTTGGCCGTGGACCTGACGAAGTCCTTGGCGACCACCTGGGCCTCCCCCAGCCGCCGTGCGCAGCGCCGGACCGTCTGCAGGACCGTCTGCAGCCGGCGATCCAGCGCCAGCAGGTGGGGCTCGGTCAGGATGGGGCGCAGGGAGTCCCGCCCCAGCGACTCCCGCATCACGTCGCTGAGCCTGTACCGGGGCTCGGACAGCAGCTGTAGCCGTAGTAAGGTGGAGCGCTTTATCCTGCGGGGAGTTGGGGGATTGAGGATGGAGAACCACGGTTATATTAAAAGTAGACAGCGTTGGAGTAAGCTGCTGGCTACTACACTTGGTACCGGGGCAAACAGGGGAGTCTGTTTTTTCACGGATTGAAACCGTGATTAGTAAGTTCAAGTATGAACCTCAGAAAAACTGGTCCTCTGGTGACGGTAAAAAGCCTTCAAGTATTAGCTCAAAATCCTATTCTAACCCTTTAACCCTAACCCTTACTACTTGATTTCTACATTTAATTTTTTAAGGATTTTAAATTTACTCAAGAATCAAGAGTAAATGCACTTGTTGAACATAATTTCCACTGGAAAAAAGCCGAACTCTTACCCTTGTTAAATGTCAACCCATCATTTCCATTGGATTCCAAAATATAGGACTTGAACTTCTATTCATTCAGCTTAAAGTGTTGATGGTGCCGTGTTAACTGGCCTCATGGCGTCTACTACTGGCAGGCTGATATTGAAAATGAACCGTTTTTGCAAGGGAGCACAGCTTGTATCTACAAATGGAGAACTAAACACGCAGATATTTGCATGAAGCACTTACATGCAGCACTGCGACAGCGGGGCTAGGATGGACACCACGTCTTGCGAGTGCTTCCCAAAACTGGAACAAAAGAGGTGGAACCAGTTTGAGCGAGTGGAAAACATGCAAAAGACTAAGGCACTGACTCGGTGTCGACAGAAGGCTCTCCTCACCCTCTGGCGTTGTCAAAGTGGAGGAGGAAGCCGTCGTCGCCGAACTTGGTGAAGATCTCGTAGTGGTGCCTGTCCATGTTGCCTGCGTGGTGGGAAACAGGCGAGGTGAGTTTTTTTTTTTTTGTCCCCGGTTTAAATGAGCGTCGTTTGGCGGCTATCAGAACGAGGCCGCCGTCCGGCTCACCCACCGATGAGGAAGTCGAAGATAGACATGTCGATGATGTTGAGGAGTCGGCTGCCCGAGTTGTAGGGATACATCTGCTTGACGGTGTCACAGTAGAACGGGTTCACCTCCCACCTTGCGGACGCAGGGGAGACAGGCAGTCAGGACACCAGCAGCTGTGGTGTCACACGGCGGCTGAGTCGATCGATCGCTCGCTCAGCGATTCGGTGGAACCGATTGAAATGGTTGAGGGTCTTCGCATTTGAAATCACAGACATGCAACATACGATGGTTTAATGCTTTAAATTGAATGGGTCGCTTTCTTAATGGCACTAGGCACATTTCGATACTACATTATCTTTCCACTTTTCCACGGTATACGCAGTAATTCCTCTTTTAAAGGCACAATGAGAAATATTGTATTGGCGTGTTGCACTGTGGTGAGGGGTTCGTAAATGCTATGGATCAATGCCGGTCAGTCCACTGACCCCTCGATGGCTGCTGAGGCCGCTCATGTCCCCGAAATGGTTGAATTTGAGTCCGTGCAAGCATGGACCAACATTCAGTGACAAAAACGACCTTTGCTACGAAGGCGGTTGGTGTAGTTTCTATTGTTGCCGATTTGTTAAATTGTTATATCACTAACTGTGCCTTTAAAATTATCCTCATGCGTACTGAGTACTCATGCGATCGAATAAAAGATGCGTACTTCGACACCTATCTAATGTGCGTCTGATTTAATGGTGTGGAGTCATATGGCGTCTTCAGAACCCTCAACAAAGATTATAAAAAAAAGGTGATTTGTTAAAAAATATATACATTGATGTTAAAATTGTTCATTCGTATCAAGTTTTACCATACAGGAACATGGTAGAGTTCTGGATCTTCTACAATAAAGATCAAATTCTACAAATATGATGACATTATATTGTATTTTAATATTTTTTATTCTTATTTGGGTCACTCGTGGTGAGTACTTCATGTAAAATAATTATTTGCCGTGATCTCTCATGGAGTGTGCGTCAAGTCCTACTCTTCGTGTCCTGTGAAGGTGTAGGAGCGTATCCAGGGGCTGGGGATGGAGATGCGGGGGGCGATGCTGAGGCCGGGGAGGTAGGCCGACAGGGAGCCCTCCAGCAGCTCAGGAGCCCCGCACACCGCGTACTCCGTCTTGCACACGTACAGGCACTTGCCGAAGAAGCACGTGTTGTTCGCTGCCGGGGGAGGGGGGAGCAGGGTGCAAAACAAAAGTGATAGGACCCAGATCCAGATTCCATTTTCCAAAAAGAGAGGGAAGAAGGTTTTTTGTTTCTTTTACCTGGCGAGGTGAAGAACACGCTGCGCAGGTCCTCGTTGTGGGTGATGTGGAGGATCTCTCCCGTCACGTTCACCATTCTGCCCACCACCGGCGGGACCCTCCGGAAGTCCAGGATCCTGCGACAGATTTAGATTTACTTTATGAAACGATCATCACCTTGGCCGTGAGTTTGGGCTCTACTGCTCATCACACCCTGAGAGGTGGACAGCAGACATGAGCGTGCCTCGTGAGCTAGAAATACAGGAGTGATGAACTCGAATCCCCCCCCCGTTGGCGGAAGGAGTAGAGCCCAACAGGCGGATGCAGGGGAGGTGGAGGGAGGCCGGCCCATTGAGGGGCGCGGACGCCCGTGGCGCCGTCGAGTTGTCTGACTGAACTGTTCATCATTCATCGTTATCGACGTGAAGCCATTACCATAATGATAAACTATTGATCATGAACCTAACGATTGAAATCAGCATTGACCGCTGTCTGTCTCCAGTGGGAATAAAACACAACAAATAGATGAACCCCATCCTCTCTGAAGATAGCACTGCTGTTTATATCTTTATCTCCTTTTTCAGTCGCTCTCACTGATGCCTATTAATGAGAAGGTTCCCACCCGCTGTTGTTTGTAATTTTCGCGGCCTATCCTCCCCCCAAGGGCCGTAATCACGTCGAGATCTCCAAAGACAGTAATCAGGCGCTAACCACCGTGCCGGGGAGGTTAGAGGGGGCGGCTTGTCAAAACGTCGGCTTTCCCCACCTGACCGGGCGGGATGATAACAGGGTCCGACAGGAATATCGTGGGATGATTGTTAACGTCACGTGACGATTACAAAACACCGAGTTGCGTTGGAGAGACGGGCCAGACGGTGGGATTATCGATACCGAAATTTCAGGATCGGTAATTGCAGTTTAGAAAGCGTAGCGAATCATGGCGTTCAGCATCGCCGTTCCCCGATTGCGAAAGCCATGATTTAGCACCGTGTGTGGCTTCTTAATTACAAGCTGCAGCTCACATGACGCAGGTAATGTGTAACTTTGGAAAGTGTGTGCATGTGTGTGTGCGTGTGTGTGTGTGTGTGTGTGTGTGTGTGAGTTGTGCATCACTGTATGTGTGTATCTACGAAACAGGGCGCCTTTACAGTAATCTGCTTTCCAAATGCTCGGCCAGGCAATTATGTTGAAATCCTGACAGCAGGGCCTGACAGGCACGTTTGTGGGCGGCTGATGACTTTGTTTTGCGAAACCAAACCAAAGTCGGAGTAAACACAATTCATTCTGGCGCTCCCTGCAATCCACTCACAGCCACGCCCACTTACATTGATCCGCTAAAAGTGGATCTGCATACCTGCTACAAAATCTTACACTTTTGAACATTTCATGCAAACATCAACAAAAAGTATGGTATACAATTTAGTCTTCAGGCTTTACACCGAATCCGACAAACGACAAGAGCAAACCAGAAGTCCATTCATTCCCGTGGAGAGTCAGAATTTCCGCGTGCGTTCGAGGCGCCGTCATATTTTCCAGTTTTATTTTTGGTCCGACGCGACTTTGTTTAAAAAATGTTCACACCTTGCAAACACTATATAAAGGGGGTTTTAAACTCTCATTCATGGAATATGGTCAATTTCCAGTTGTGCGAACTGCTGCTGTTGTACCGGGGAAAAAAAAGATCCTCTGTTTTCCCCGATGTATTGTGTCATGCAAAACCCAGATACAGTTCATCCGATGATCACTAGGTGAGGGATCCGATTGTCGGACACGTTTTCGGATTCGGTGTGAAGTATTAAGACAAGTGCGCATTATTTTAGCATCGTTGTATAAATACACAGCCTGCAAAAAAAATCCGAGTGTACGGTGGATGATGGAAATAATCATGAGTCAAGGGGTGGGCTCTGCCTCAGGCGGTCCGGTTTACCTGTCTAAGTGGAAGGCAGCGATCTCTGCATTGTGTCTCTGGATGTCAACAAAGTAGAAGACGTCCTCCGGGGTCTCCTCATCCCTCTTCTGCCTGTCACCCACACACAAACACCCTTAGTACGTGAACCTGTTTTCTCCTGTGTTCTGTGTGGCCCCTGAGTTCTACTGCAGGGGGAGGTAGAGCGTGTTGTCCAGTCGTCAGAGGGTTCCAGGTTCGATCCCCGGCTCCACCACGGCAGCGCGCCAAAGTGCCCCTGACCAAGACACTGAACCCCTAACTGCTCTTGTTGAGCTGGGGTGCGTCTTGCACGGATGAAACCGCCACGCGTGTGTGTGGCACGTATTGTAAAGCGCTGTATAAATGCAGTCCATTGACCCTAGAACCCGGTCTTAGCCTCTCACCTCATGGGTTTGAACATGGCCTTGCCAAAGTTCTGCATCTTCAGGGCCAGCTTCAGGTGATGGCCGCTGGGCTTCACCACTGGTCGCAGAAAAGTGAGGGAGAGAAATCATTGAGTCACAATGAAACGACACATTCCACCTGACGCTTTAAAGTCATTTTTGGCAAGAAGAACAGAAAAGCAAACAAAAAAAAAAAAAGCAAAAACAAACCAAAGGTGTCAGTTAATGGAGCCAAATTGTTTTTTTCCGCCCAAGTGGGCTGAGGTTAGTTTGGGGGAGTATCTTCTCCGCTGTCTGGGTCTGGCTTGGCGGTGATAAGATAATAAGGGGTTTGGTCGCGCAGCTTGGGCTCCGCTCTCAGCGCTCCGTCTGGGTTAGTGCTGTGTCACAGCAGTAGGCCTGGCTAACCACACGCACGCCTCCCCCCGACGCGCTCTGGCAGGCTCCAGGGTATTATTACTTTACTAGCACGGCTGCTGCAGCGAGCGAAACAAAGAGGAACCAATTTGGAGCAAATGAGTTGCAACATTGATGGCTGCAAGGGGAATTTCTATTTGCTTGTGAAAGTAATTCAGACTCGATATAAAGCGATATTCCGATCAGAAGGCAAAGACACAATCTCTATAAAATGGTTTTCAAGTGTAGAATGTCATTTGGTCAGTGTTTTGAAGGAAAACTACGATCGGGAGCCAAAGAACACATTGGAATGTGGTGTTTTTCGACCGCTGGGACGCTCTTGTGTTGCAATATCAAAACTGCACAGCTGTAATAATTCGCCTAACTCATTAGCTCCGGCCCAAAAAACCAACTCCAACAGAATACGTTTCACCCTGAAAGTGAGGACTTTTCGTGGTGATGAAAGGTTCGACCCTATGTTCGGATCCGGTTCTCGACGAGTCACTCAAAAAAAAGAGTTTATTTTTCGGACTCTTGGGTCATTTGGTTCAGTAGGTGAGCCAGGGAGGACTTCCTGAGCGATGAGCCAGGGTCAGAGAAGTCAAATGTCAAAATTGTTGATTTTGATGTGAAGCAAAGACTAAAACAGTTGCATTCAATATGAATTGATGAATTGGATCGCCTTGGCCTTTTATTTTTATGTATTTTATTTTTGGCTGAGGACTTTAGTCCTAGGTAATTATTTTTCAGTTTGCGACTTAAACCTCACCTTTCCGGAGTGGCTTCCAACTCCTGATCCATTTAAAAAGTTGGTTCGCTCCGAATGAATCGTTTGTGAGTCTTGAACGCTCTTAGTAGGGCATAATAAGCACAGTTCTACATGTTTCTGACGTTTTAAGCGGTTAGGATGGTGGTGTGGGAAACACTGTCTTAATTGTCATTGTTTAAAGGCAGCGCTGATGTGACCACAGTCACTGGAGGCTAAAATGCGGATACACCGCCTAACCAATGCAGTACATCCCTTTCTGAAGGATCTTCCTGTAGCAGTGGTGTTACATTTCCCAACTCATACAATATAATGATCTATCTCTACATTCTTGGCTTTGATACATGCACTCCCGCCGGGA
>NC_137207.1:7114416-7226916 GCF_960531495.2 Zeus faber
GGGGAGTCCATGGAAATCCAAAGACGGGCCCATTGGGCAGTGGGGGGGGATTGTATTGTGGTCAAAAGCCATAAACGTGCAATTCCAGTTAGAGTGAAAAATAAAAAACATCTGGATCATTCCTTCATTTATTGGCTATATTTAGATTTTCTTTATTCAAAACACATTCAAAAAGGTCTCAATAAAAGTGAAGCCGTTCAATGAAACGGCAACTTATTAAAAAGGTGTTCCCCGTCAACACCATCGATCATTTAGGTGGTGCGCTTTTCCCTCCTCCGAGCTGCTCTTCAACAGGGAGCTGGGCTCGGTGCTGCCGGCGAGCCACAGGTTCTGACGGCAGATCCAGGGGCTCGACGGTAAATCCTCGGGTGGAGACGTCTCCTGGCACTCCTGCTGAAACGGAGGAATGTGGGCGAAGATGGAGGAGAAGATTTGTGAACAAGAGAACCAAGCGACGGCGGGGAGCGCGTTTCCTTTGCGTCTATTCCGAAATCAAACGGCAACCTGAAGAGAAGTGGCCCACGGCTTCGCATACAAACACAGATGGAAAAGGAGGAATGTATCACGTGATCGTATTATATTAGATTCTTCCTAATCGTAGGAGAGAATTGTAAAAAAGTACCACAAGCAAGCAACAGCCTCTCTGCAGCTATGGATAATAAATAATATGGATATGCGGCTAGGGATAATCGGAAGTTTCCCGATATAGAACAAAAAATAAATCCTTTCCTCTTTCTTTCACTCCTTATGATCCCCTTTCAATCCATCAGGCTTTTTTTGGACAACTTCGGTCTGACCGTGGAATGCGAGCAGCCACCGTTGGGCCTTGTAGAGGATGTGGAGCCGTCGCATTCCTCCAGCGCAGATCATAACTTTTGATGGTCGTGCTTTACTGACCGGCCACCCCTGCTCCGAAACATCCTCAAATTATGGGGAGAGAAACACCAGGGGCCAACGGAGCTTGTGGCCAGGGTTTTATGAGGTCAACTTTGATTGAATCTTGAAAGGAACTGGGCCGTGGCCTTTTTTTGATTTTTGATGCTGGGCAAATATCGTTGTTAACTGTTTGTGAGTTTGCGGCTTCACTTGGGTGGGTTAGTTGGTCAGTTGGGGTTACTCGGGCTGAGGTTGTAAGAGCAGGAACAGTCCTTCATTTAGAGGTATTTAAAACCTATGTTCTCCCACCCTATGCGGTTACGCTGCGCCCGAAACTGACTTAGAACTCACCTGGAGGTCCAGCGCCCGATATGGAGAACACATCCCTGCCACAGGGAACGCACGCTGACACAAAGACAGTTAGGACGGAGGGAGGGATGGATGGATGCATAAGTGAGATGGACATCTTGAAGGTAACGTTGTATGTGTGTGTGTGTATGTGGTGGTACCTGGTGAAGTTGAGCACGACTGCGAGTCTCCACCTTGATAGAAGGCTGTGTGTGCCACGGTGAAGGTGGTGGTGAGGCTACAACGAACAGTCAGAGACAATTGAAGGGATTTAGTTATGTGTGTGTGTGTGTGTGAGTGTGAGTGTGCTGTATGTTCCTGGGCGCGTCCCGCGGAGAAACACAGCTAATCACTTCTTTTGGCAGGTTGGCGTTCCGGGCACAGAAAGCGCGGAGTAAAACCTGCCAGGCGTTTCTGGAGCAGAACATGAATGTTCCAGAGTTCGCTTCCAGATTTTTTGAGCAGTAGAATGTGAGGAATGCTCTGCCTCTGCTCCCCGTAATGTGTCGAAATCGGTCCCTGCGATTGAATCGGAGTATCAGATTGTATTAACTTGAAAGGCAGCCCCAAAGTGAATGCGCTAATCCAATAATGTGTATTCATATCTATTTACATTCGGCAGTGGCTATACACACAAAGGAATACAGTTGAGACAGTGGTAATTACTGGGAGGGACATTCCCTGTGTACAGCCAAATGTGACTGGGGCAAGTCTGGTTCAGAGAGGGGATATGTGTGTGTGTGTGTGTGTGTGTGTGTGTGTGTGTGTGTGTGTGTGTGTGTGTGTGTGTGTGTGTGTGTGTACGTGTGTGTGTGTGTGTTTCTGTGCATGTGTGCGTGTGTGTGTGTGTGTTTCTGTGCATGTGTGCGTGTGTGTGTGTGTGTGTGCGTGTCATCCATTGCCTTAGAGGCACCTGTTTTGGAGTGAAATGGTCACCTTCACAATCAAACTGCTCCTGTGAAGTCTCACCTCCGCTCGCTGGGTTAGATGTCAGGGACTGACCTTTCACCTGGCTGAGCCCCGATTGGTCCCTTTGGCTACTCTCCTCCTCCTCCGCCTCATCATCATCATCATCATGCTCATCATCATCCGTCTCTTTCATCCATGGCTCTGTCACCTGGTCCTGTATCTCCCTGAGGAGGTAGGACTAATAGGTTAATTTCAGTTCATGGGTCCATTGGTGTACACACAAATCTACTCCATAATGATTCATTATATACACTCCTCTGCCTTTGCCCTTTTGACCCATTGAAGTTGCTCTGAAGCTAATATATCCAATTGCAGAGTTGTGTTGTTGGCTTCAATGCCCAAGGCATGGTTTGGCTTAAGCTAGCATTGAAAACATGTCATGATAAAAGTGCCATTCTCTACCCATTGAGCTTCATGGGTAATGCAACCCTTGATCCATGCAGTGTTAGTGCCATGGTCTACGAGGAGTAGAAGCACCACAGCTGGACCACGTCGTTCTTCTTTCTCGACCTGCCCACTCGGCCATAAAGGGTCGGCATAAACAACCGCAGCCACAACCAGACCTTGAGCCTCACCGCGTATAGGTAGCCGGGTCTGCGACGTTCCACTGCACTTCCTGTCCAAAAGAACCCACGTGATTACCGCCGGCGGTCCAAAGTCCAGCGTCCCCGTCTGCCGAAGCGGTGAACACGAAGACCCCGCCAGCATGCTCCGCCACCTCCACGCTGAGCAGCGCCCCCTCATGGGCCTTCCAGGAGCATCGCAGAGGAGGCTGCTCACACGCCGGCTGAAAGAGAAAACGTGCGTTCCATGAGGATATCTACACTTCAGTCGTACACGCAGATATACATCAAACAGCTACAACATTAAAACCACTGACAGGTGAAGTGGATAACATTGTTCATCTCGTTCCACTGGCACCTGTCACAGGGTGGGATATATTAGGCAGCAAGTGAATGGTCAGTTCTTGAAGTTGATGTGTTGGAAATAGGAAAAATGGGCAGGCGTAAGGATCTGAGCCACATTGACAAGGGCCAAATTGTTACGACCACTGGGTTAGAGCGTCTCCAAAATGACAGGTCTTGTTGGTCTTCTCGGTTTGCAGTGGTTAGTACCTCCCAAAAGCGGTCCAAGGAAGGACAACCAGTGAACCGGCGACAGGGTCTTTGCCGCCCATGGGCTCATTGATGCATGTGGTGAGCTCAAGTCTAGCCTGTCTGGTTCAAACCCACAGAAGAGGTACTGTAGCACAAATTGCTGAAAGTGTTAATGCTGCTATGATGGAAAGGTGTCAGAACACACAGTGCATCACAGCTTGCTGTCTATGGGGCTGTGTAGCCACAGACCGGTCAGAGTGCTCATGCTGACCCATGAAGAACTGAACCATGGAGCAATGGAAGAAGGTGGCCTGGTCTGATGAATCACGTTTTCTTCTACATCATGTGGATGGCCGGGGTTAGGGTCCGATCGAGCATCTATGGGCCCATGTGCTGCAACAAAAAGCCTGATCCATGGGGACCCACCTCACAACTTACAGGGCTTAAAGGATCTGCTGCTAACGTCTTGGTGCCAGATACCACAGGACACCTTCAGAGGTCTTGTGGAGTCCATGCCTCGACGAGTCACAGTGGTTTTGGCACCACAAGGGGGACCTACACAATGTTGGTGGTTATTAGTGGTGGTTTTAATGTTGTGGCTGGCATGCGTACACCTTCTCACCTGGTGCATGGTGTCCAGGGCATAGCGTGAGATGTCCCAGACCTGAAGACAGCCTGTTGTGTCTCCTGAGACCAGGAGGGTGTTATTAAGATGATCCGAGCTCAGCGCTAACACACGCTCGCCCAGCTGGTCAGGGCCATAAAACTGTGCTGCAATATGGAAGGAATACAACAGTCTACCATCATAACCTCCACCCATCAGATACACTGCGCTTTCACGTAAATCAATCATGTCTGAGAAATAAATCAAAATCGGTCTGAACTATATTCTCCAAAGGCAGAGATGTGTGTGCCTTGACTGCATTAGGTTTGGTCTCCTCTACACCCGTAGAGGTTTAGAATTATTTAGTTAAAAGGCATGAAGAACTGTTATGTCACAGTTGGGTTGTTTTTTTTTACTGTTGACTGTTTAAGATGGTCAGACAAATTAAGAGAAAAAAGTGAAGATTGTGAATTTTGTGTGTGTGTTCTCCCCCATAATCCCATTTTTAAGATGAGGCTCTGTGTTCACATGGCTGGCATTGCGCCTGGGACATAAACATGTCTAAGATTCCCCTCCAGACAAAGGCATGCAAACTTAAAGAAGCAGAAGTATGCGCGCGCACACACACACACTCTCTCTCTCTCTCTCTCTCTCTCTCTCTCTCTCTCTCTCTCTCTTTCACAGTGCCCTCAGTGGCCTCCGTGCGTTTTTCCCTCACTGCTAAACACAGCTGGGATCTAGAGGGTGGCATAGTTGTGGGCTGCCAGAAATGGCCCAGGCACACATCCAAGTCAACAGCTCTAACTGTCAGTGATTTCAAAATCCATCCTATGGGGGGGATGATGAAAAATGACAGCTGGCTGTGTCAGGGTCACTACTATCTGCTGAGCCACTTGAAGAGTTTTGAGAGGTGAAAATGTATTTTTTCCGTCTTTCATTGGAATGATATTCTAACGTCATATCTATCTGTCCATTCACCCATCCATCCATTCTTCTTTTTCTTCTTTCGCCTCAAGCCTCTCTCACCAAGAGGGTGTGTGTGTCCAGCTAAACTCCAGAAACACAGAGAGCCGCCCTGTGAGGAGACCAGGAGCGCTCCGTTCCTCCACTTCTTGCCACCAGCCCTGTGTTGCAGGAACAGCAGACTGTCCACAGGAGGTGCCGTACTGAATGGAGGAAAAAATATATAGAATCAGAATCTGCGTATTCCGGCAAGTATATTTTCATATAGAAAATTAGCATGAAAGGAAAGCTTAACATAAAAGATGAAAATTTTTGACCAAATATACTGAAATAGCCAAAAATACAGAAAAAAATACATATATACATATATTATTTATAAAATCATATGCACATCCTAAATCAATAGTGTAGCTCTAAGGTGTAACTGATTACTATGTACTTACTAAATTATTACAGTGTCATCCTAGGGTCAATATATTGCACGGATATTGCACAAGTTGTGTGAGTGTGTAGGTGTGTGAGTGTGTGTGTGTGTGTGTGTGTGTGTGTGTGTGTGTGTGTGTGTGTGTGTGTGTGTGTGTGTGTGTGTGTGAGTCAGCATTTCAGTGGGTTTTAGCGGGTTTAAAGATAATCTAAAATAGCGGCTTGTGGCAAAAGTAATTTAATCACCACACACACACACACACACACACACACACACACACACACACACACACACACACACACACACACACACAAACACACATCCTTGCCCCCTCACCCTGACTGTGTGGCGTCTCTCTGGAGCCACAGATGCGGAGCCTGGGTCTCCAGCCTCCAGACGATGACCTCTCCATCGTGGCTCGCCGTGGCAACGACCCCCAAGGCAGGGCAGTGGCAAAGCTCTAAGATGTCAGATTTGTACACCCTCTTGGACTTCCACGACATGTCTATCCTCACGTATGAATCCTGCGTGTACAGATGGAGACCTTGTCAAAGCCCGGCCATTCAGCAGACCCTTGTAAAAGCTCCGACCTTGGGCAAAGTCATATATAAGTGTTAATAACGTATTCAAAATGTCAACATTGGTTGATGCCAATGCCAATTTGGCTTTCAAGGTCATTCACTTCACCAAGCGCAGTTGTCTATACAAATATTAAAGATGGATATCAGGGTTTAATATACTTGATGGCTTGATTTAACTCTTGTGGGCAATGCATGAGTGGTGTCTAACAAATATCTCTTCAGACAACCTTATTTAAAATACAGTAATTTCTTAGACAACTGCAAACTACCTTAGCCGACATGTAAGTGAATGACTGGTGTATTGTGGTGCCTAACACGGTGCTGTACTCTTCCCTCGCACTTCCTACGGGGTTTTCAAGTCCACCTTGTTCACTTTTGCGTATTTCCCGAGTATCAGTTACAGTGAAAAACATTCCTTTACAAGTTTGCTTTGACTAAAAGATGTTTTCTTAGAAAGCCCACTTGGTCCTGCTGACGTAGAGGACCTTGAAATGAGAAGAAGGAAGAAAAAAAACCCCAGTGGATTTTAAACAGTTGCTGCTGTGGCTCTTCTCGGTAGGAATTTCTCCGCACCACTGGGCCATGCCCGAAGGCTGAGGCGAAAGGTAACAAAGTGTGCATCTGAGGTGTGAACATGTGGCGGTCTGCAGAGCCAGACAGTTTGTGTGTTTGTATTGGAAAATGCCCTTTGCCTGTTTCTCTAGCTGTTTTACGCATCTATGTTCTAAAAGGTTTCCGAGAGTGGATAAGGAGATGTAAGGCCCTCATTCTCAAAGTGGATTTGAAGCTTACAGTTGCAAGTGCTATTATGGTATTTAGGCCACATTTCTAAATGTGTTTTAAGCCTCCAGATCTATAATTATGTTGCATTAATAGCTTAGTTCAATGTTTGAGGCAGAGTAGGTCACTATATAGTAATGATTATTTTGTGCAGGACATCCAGCAAAAACAAAAGCACCAGCAAAGATGACGCGGGTATGGATATGTAGGCAGGGGGTCAATCCTTATATATTCAAGACATCTTCCCGTTCACCTTGGCCGCCGTCATGTCATACTGAGCTATGCGCCGGCTCCACCCCACAGCCAGCAGCCGGTTGTTACAGAGACAGGTGACGCCTGTGACCTCAGAGGAGCCTACGGGCTCCATCTTGTGCAGGTTCTGTCCGTTCAGGAGGTCCCACACCTGTTCGGAGAGCAGTGACCAACGGTACCTTTGTAAGCACAAAAACGACAGGACACAAAGCTAAAACGATAGGGGACGGGACGGAAGCGTGACTTCAGTTCAGCAAACCTTAATAGTGCCGTTGCCAGCACCGGTGATCAATCTCCTGTGGGAGACGTCCAGAGCCATGCAGGTGACCGCCTCCTCTCCGTGGGCGTTGGTGATGGTCAGACACCTCTTCCCCGTCTCTACGTCCCAAACACTGACGGAGGAGTTATTGCATCCGGTCACCACCTGCTTCAGGCTGGGGTTGTACAGGGCGCAGGAGAGGGGCGCACCCGGTGGAGGTTGTGAAGTCGATCCGGTCTCACCTCCTGCTCGTCCCTTGTCCGTCAGTCTCAACCGCGCCAGGTAATCTTTGCAAGCCACGAGCAGGTGGGGCTGAGTCTTCCCAGGAAGGGGAGCCCTCACCAGGAGGAAGGGGAAGTTGCTCTGCTCCAGGGAGGGCCCCAGCTGCAGGCAAGGGAACTGAAGGTGGATGGTTTCCAGACAGAGGTAGGAGGAAATGTCCCATATCCTCAGCTCCTGGTGGAGCGACACCACCAACCTCAAAGTGTTAGAAATCTGCAGAATACTCAGTAGGGTCAGAGGCTCGGATGGGCCATGGGTGGAGACTTACCCCATCTTTTGAGTAGCTGAAGATCTGGCCAACGGGGTGGTAGATCACCACATCCAGCACGGTGGTTTCGTGACCCTTCAGCGTAGCAATCGGGCGGGCTGTCACAAATTGGTTCCACAGTTTTACCACTGGGTCAAACCCCCCCGTCACTACCGCTCTCAGAGGCCTGCTGTAGTCAAAACATCGGACTCCCTGCAAACGAAAGCAGAGGAACGCTCTTGGGACTAGGGGAAGAAGCCGGAAGAGGCAAGTTTCAATGCGGTATGCGAGTTGAGGCAAAAGCTCATGATCCACGAATGAGAAAATAACCATTTGAGGGATTTGTGTAAAATTGTCTGCTCTTCTTATTAGAGAAATTTAATTAGCCTGGAATAAATTGTTTGCTCCGGGAAATGACCGAGGGCAGCTTAATTGTTGAATTGTCCAGACACTTTATGGATCCATAAAATCACTATTGTAACTCGCCAACACCCACTTTAATATTATTTTAAACTTCTGCTACTGGAGTTTTTCCTCCACAAATGGTTGTTTTTTCCCCTCCACTGCCCTGCTGGAAGGATCTGAGATTTGGACAGCATATAAAACACAGCACCACGCAGGTCAGTGTAATCCAATTAGATGATGTGACATTTGCCAAGAGGTCGTTAACTGGTGTTTGTTTATTTGTCCTCCGATCGGACCATCAGAGCAGAATGAAATCTCACGGAGGAGACATTTAAAAGCTGACCTGGCCAACAGGGTCAGTGTCACCCAGAGCAGAAGACTCTGACCCACACATTCTGGGTGGTATCTGTGTGAACCAATAAAAGTAAAGTCCTTTTTTTCATCCACCCATTTGTTTTTTTATATATATTAGGTCACTGCTCTTCGCTGTTTTTACGGCCTGTTTTGGTGAATTTTATTGTTTTATTGCATTTTATTGTTTCCAGACAAAGCCAACTCAAATCCAACAATTTTTTATCATGCATAAAGCTATGAAAATCAAGTTAAAGCCTCATTACGACGATTACAATTTTGGCCCCGGACTCACCCAACCTGAACACTTCAATGTTTCACTACTGTGTGAACCTTACACTATTTTGACTAGATGCAATATGATGTCTATTAGTACCTGGTCAATTCTCCAAACGTAAGGCTCCCTCCGGAACGACACGTGCATTATCACCACAGCGGTAACGTCGCTTTCGGACGATGTCATGATCAGGTCAGAAGATGGCTCGAATATGACCCGGTTGATCGGTTCCTTGTGGACGTTGGGGAAGTGATGATAGGAAACTGCTTTGCTGTGGTCACCCAGGTCCTGTTGTAATGGACGATAGATCAAGAGTTGCAAAATCAACCTATTAACGTTTCTATGATGTCTTGCATGATTGATTGCTCATACAGAGACAGATCTAAGGCTGGAAACATTGCATACAGGCATGTAGATCCTCCGGGGGCCTTTGTTTTCATTAAATGGATTCTCAAACAGGCCCTTAGAGGGGTTCAGAAACCACAATAAGTTGACCCCCCCCTTGTCATCACCCCAGAGCAGTAGCGAGCGCCGCCCTGGTGCCTATGAGGAGAAACAGCAAAGTTTGACACAATGTTATCAGGCTTGTCTCAAAGAATTGTATTTTTATTCGGTTTTACAAAAAGTCTTACCTTGTCATCGTACCAGTAGTAGAGAGCAGTAGGAACCTTATGAAAACCTTGACAAAACATAACAGATATGAGTCTTTTGGGACGGTTTAGTACAAATCAAATCAGACTTAGTTATGTCAAGGTCTACCAAAGAGGATGACATCCTCGGAGATGGTGGTCGTGGAGACATCGATAAAGTGGAGGTCCCTGCCGCCGGTTGCTATGGCGACCTTGCGGACGTTGCCCATGTAGACCGCATCAGTGGTCCAGGCCCTGAATCTGCCCTTGTTGACCCCTTCCTCTGCACAATCGCCATGAAGCTGAGAATGACGAGTTTAAAAAAAACGAAAACGTGTACAGCATGTGCACATGTCAGTGAGTGTGTATACTTCCATTTAATTTCCTGTGCTCCAGCTCACTTACCCAAAGAGTCTTGAGGATGTGCAGACGGCTGTTCCAGACGGTGAGTTGTCCCCCTCTACTGATGCTAATGTAGCGCAGAGGAGGTGGATGAACAAGAGCAACTACACGCACTGTTGGTTCCTGCTGCATTGGCACAAAGAAGGGACGAGCATGAGTAATGAGTCTTATGGACAATAAGAAGGGGTGTTTCTTCCATCGGAATTGCTTGCTAAAAATAAATGTCAATTGGTAATGAGCAAAGTAGACAATGCCATCTGTTGGTCAACAGCAGGCATGGCAACAAGTCTCCCTCTAGAAGCAACTGTCCCAGTCAGGGTGATAAGTGTGAAAGTCTCTAGTCTAATAAGCTCCAGGTCCAAGATGTCCCAGCCAGGAACCCAGCAATGCTCCTCAGAGCCATAACTTCTCAAGTCAACCAGGAACTGCAAACTGTGGCGCATCCTCCTGTAGTCCGAGAACTGATGGACGGTGCAGGTGGCTGACTGCTGATGAGGGGAAGTGGAGGCCTGGAGGCAGGAGAGAAGTCATTGACTACCCAGCTTCCCAGCTCCTACTCAGGCTCAGGGTAGATGTCCGTAACTCTATCAAGTCCAGAGGAAGAGCTCTGGATGGTCTCACTGGCTGAGGCAGCGGGAAATGGAATGAAGTGGAAAAGCAATCCAAACCACAACTAGGAGAGCTGTGAAACCACCTGAGGGTGGAGGAAGAGTTATTGTATAAGTCCAGGGCGATATGGGACCAGGGGCTGCTTGAGCTTGGCAGGTACCGATTGAATATGTAGAGACAAAAGCTCTGGTGTCATCCGCCACAGCCATCTCAATAGTCTCCGCAGAAACTCAGAACTGCCTAAGACTTGGCAGACAATTCGGGCCCAAATTCAGAGATGAAGGACATGAAGATTCAATAAAACTAGAGTTGTGTGTGACAGCAATCAAAAGACATGCAGAAACAAGTTAAGACCAAGCAAAAGCAAAGGGGGAATGGGTCGACTTGAATAGGTCGAGCTGCCTACCTTTTTGTGGGAGCAGTGTCGGATCTCCGGCTCTGCGTTCAGCACGGCGTCTCTGGGCTTGGATGAGCGATCTCGCTCCGTGTACTGACGCGTCAGGAAGGAACAGAGCTGCTGCCAGTCCACACGGCCCTCACAGTTGATATCTACCTGGTCGTGAAGAGGTAGAAGCGGGGTTCATTAAGCGAGGACCATCCAGGGTACATCGGCGTATGAAAACACCACAGGTCAAGGAAACACAGATACTGCATGGTGGCAGGTGGAGGTTGCTCGCCCCCCACCTTTTACACAAAGTATTATTATTTTTCCTCACTATTTACCTCACTGAAGAACCTTTCCGCCTGTGTTGCACTGATGTCGGGGCCGACCACGCAGGTCAGAGCCTTCCGAAACTCGTCCAAGTTCATTCCGTCCTCTCCGGCTCCTCCTTTTGTCCCGACCATGCGCTCATTCCAGCTCTTATCTTGCGTCTGTGGTCTAGTCTGTTGATCTTTATTTGATTGTTGGGACGTCCTGGCCGAGGCAGCGTGACAACGGAACGCATCTCTCAGGAGTTGCAGGAGCTCCGCAGTGAGTTTGCCGTAGATGCTGTTCTCATTTCCTGGGCCACTGGAGAATTATTATAGCCCATTGTGTATTACATCCCTATATTCAAATATTTGTATCGATTTTCACATATTTGTACACTCACAGTAGCACTCAATACTCCAAAATAAGACATACATAGAAAAATAGAAACACATTATTACTTAGCATTATGAACCATCAGTGAGATACCACTTCAATACAAAAAAATTGCCACTTAATGAATAAGTTAATATGAAACAAAACAAAAATACAAATGCCGAATCACAATTGAAATTGAAAAAAAAAAAGGTAGCTACCTTGTATTAATGAAGGGGAATGCAATCAAAAAATAGGTCGGAAATGGTTGCCAGACGTTATTCTGTAATACTTCTCGGTGGAGCCTCGGGCAGTTTATTTAAGCTGTTCAAGCTTAAGATAGGACATTACCTCCTCCACCCAGCGACTGTGAGATGGTGGCATAACTTTCTTCCAACTAAGGAGTATCAGAGGTCTAGCAAGTAAGATGGAGAACGCTGCAGCCTGATAAGTTGTGATCGGCTGACTACACCGAACAACGCAGTCAATGGTTCAGGATCAATAACCATATGACACATAAATTAAAAGGTATTAAATATCCCTGTCCAAAATGGCGTCAGTTTGGGACATAAACCAAAACATGTGACTGAGGCTAGCTAGGTCTCGACTGCACCTGATGCAGGTTGGGTCCAAACAAGGGAATAGTTTTGCCAGCTTACTCACAGATAAATGTGGCCTATGCAGAACCATAAACTGCAACAACCTAATGTCTAATGCATATTGATAATGAGTGTACCAACAGTGTGTAGCCTGCCAATTTATATCTGATAAGGTAATTCCCAACTCTTCCTCCCACTGCCTTGTTAGGTGAGTAAGTGATGGGGAGGGGACCCTCTGAATATTGTCATACACTACAGACACCAGACCTCTGCCGACTGGATCCATGCTCAGACACTCTATCCAGGTACTGTACTCTGCGGAATTGTAAGAGAGAAGTGTGCTTTGACGTAACTATGTACCCGCAGGTATCTAAAGAAATGTGACTGGGGAATATTAAAATCATTCTTTAGCTCGATAAAATAAATAAAGTGCCCTTCCTTAAAATGGTCCTTCACACACTTGATCCCTCTCCTGCGCCATAATTGAAAAGATGAGTCTGTGAGAGAGGGAGCAAAATTGACATTGCCAAAATAGGCAAAATAATACGAGCTTGTTGAAGTTTAAAATGGGTGCTACACTGAGACCGTATATTTAGAGAACCATGAATAATTGGGTATAATAATTGTTCGTCCAATAGCGTTTACTTGAGGGTATTGGGGCAGAATTTAATGAGCGAAATGACACTAGATCACTTGAATGCTGCTCCATAAGAGACCAAACTGGAGACTCATCCTTCGATAAATCAGGGACCCAAAACATCACCTTTTGTCTTTCCAAATATTCTTTCTTTATTTGAGGTACACTTTTATTCCAAATTAAATCAGATGTGCTCTTATTTCATTCATTAGAAAAGAATTTCGGAATAAAGACTGGGATTGCTTGAAACAGGAATAAAAATCTGGGCACGACGTTCATTTTTACACAATTCATCCTACCAGTGAGTGACAAGGGGCGCGTCGGCCTTCTCTCCATGTGCTGTTTGGCCTTACTAAACGCTATTTTAAAGTTATTGTCAAGCAGACCCCTGCACTTGCAAGTGACACAAGCACCCAAGTGAGTAAAGCTATCCTTACTAACGGAAAAAGGGAAGTTCTGCAGCGACAATGGACGTGCTTTATCATTTAAATTTAGTTCAATTTAACATATATCCTGACACCTGCCCCAACTTGATTATAAGGTCTAGAGCAATCGGTATAGTAGTACAGTGGTACCTCGACTTACGACTGCATCTTCTTACGACTAATCCAAGATACGAGTAGCGATAGTCAGGCAAATTTGTATCGACTTGCGACCGACTGCTCCAAGATACGAGCGTGGAAATTTCCAGTTGGCGCATTGGCGGCCAGTCAGCAGCCAGTCAGCAGCCAGTCAGCAGCCAGTCAGCAGCCAGTCAGCAGTCAGTCAGCAGGCGACCTACATCATGTGTGCATGTAGTTCGTGGCTTATCGATATTTTTTTCATATATACTGTGTTTGTGCTGTGTATTTTGTTTATTTTCACCCTTCATGATTTCATAATTCATATGGGAAAAATGGCTTCGACATGCGACAGTTTTAACATACGACCGTTCTTATAGAACGAATTACAGTCGTAAGTCGAGGTACCACTGTATATGGATCGGAAAGAACAAGGAGAACATCAGCGTTTTAGCATTTTTAGAGCTTATTGTGCGTAACCTCCGGGCGCGTTGCAAAGACATTTCACTGCATATATGTATGAACGTATGTATATGTATGTGACAAATAATCTTGAATAAAACACAATACAATACAGTGACAGTTTATGCACTTGTCCCCCGCTTCGCCCTCAAACCAGACTCGTGGTCTCTCTTAGCATTACTGCCAGGGGCTCGATGGTGATGTCGAATATCTGGGGGCTCAGGGGACACCCTTGTCTTGTTCCGCGGAAGAGAGGACAATAGTTGGTTATTATCTTGTTTGTTCCAACCGAGGCTTGAGGCGCCGTATATATATAATCTTGATCCATGAACAGAAAACAGGACCAAAGCCAAACCTCTGGAGGACACTGAACAGGAAGATGTATTCAATCCTGTCACAAGCTTTTTGTGCGTCGTGGATACTATGAGCTCCGGCTCGACTTCGTTCTGTCGGTAGATAACATTGAATACGCGGCAAAGGATGCTTGATAACTATCGACCTAAAATGAAACTGGATGTATCAATTTAGGCATAATTTTCTCAAGCCTCCCTCTGATAGTATTATATATCTGATTGTTTGTTGGTATCTCATTGACTGAGCTCTCGACATGCTTTAGAATCTGAAGAAGGGCTCACTGCTGGACGAGTGCAGTGCCCCCAAGTGGCGACACCATGACAGTACAGCTTCTGCTCAGAGATCCTTCTTTTTGCGTTTTTCAACGCATTAGAAATTGTGTTATGTGAATTTAAATGAAACATGATAGGACTTTAATGAGCGTGTGCATGTGTGTGTGTGTGTGTGTGTGTGTGTGTGCGTGTGTTTGCGTGTGTGTGCGTGTGTGTGTGTGTGTTTGTGAGTGAGTGCATGCACATGGATTGGGGAATGGGGGCGGGACACGCAACACCCTTGGGGGTCCCCACGAAGCTAGGGTCACCATATTTAGGTGATAAGGGCCACAAAAGCCTCCGGTGTGGCCCTGTTGCCGGGGCAACTGGCGACCGGGACAAAAGGTCACATGTCAGGGCATTCTAAGGTCTCTTCTTGTGTGCGTCAGGGGATGCACAAGCTCATATTATATTGAACTTTATGAGTACTTTAAGATTTCCTTATGAATGCTTTCTGAATATATTGTGTAAAACCTATACTAACACATTACGTTTAATTGAAGTTTTACCTTACATTTATATAGAAAGTAACTAGACTATTCCAATTATATTAACATATTACAACAGTTTTATTTAAATATAGGCCTATGTCCTCCCAGTGTGATAAACCATCAAACATATTACATTCTACAGGAAACTGGCAAAATTGAGTAGGAGAGTCAGAAAAAGCTTAAAAAAATGCAACATGCTCAGAAATAATAATCTATGTTTAGATTAGTGATAAGACACAAACACAACTTACCCAGAGATCCTGCTGGGCACCTCTGTTTCATAAACCTCCCATGGATTACAGCTTTTTAAAGCGGTCATATCAACCTGCCTCCTCAAATCAAATAAGACCTAAATGATGTCTACCCTTAAAAAAGTGTAAAAGGGTACTGCTTGTTGGGGGGAAGAAAGACCTGCTGAGTGCTACTTTCCTCATCAGAGGCACGGTCTGAGACGTCCTCTCTCTGAGTCAAAAGCCTTTGTCACTCCCTCCTCCGCCTGCGTCTCGGACAAAAACACCGTTTGCTCACAAGGGAGATGTCCTCATCGCCGGACGGGGGAGAGGAATGTCCAGGACACGGCGATCAATGAGCCGTCCATCACAAGGGGGCCGACCACGCCGGGAGAACAAAGTCAACACATCTTTGTTGGGGAGAGCACTGTGGAACAAGCCAGATGAGATGAGATGAGCGGGCTGCAAAATGGCTGTCATCTCGCCGAGGCGGGGGAGAGGGGCGGAGGGGGTCACAGAGTTCCAAAGTGAAAAGCGCAATCCCTGTGAATCCCCGTGAGGTTAATGATTCAAAGAGGCTGAGCTGTTCGAGTAGCCGGCTCATTAAGTTTCCGTGCAGAAGTTGTTTTTTTTTTTTTGGGGGGGTCGATTTTATTGACTGATTATTGATGACGTTATTGTATCACAATAACCGCAAACAGATCTTGAGTTTGAATTCCGCTCGTCCGGCTGTGATGCAGACGTCGGCGTCCAACGCTGCCCAGGCATTGTTGTGCAACCCATTAATGTTTCAACGCAGTGCGGTGCGATCAGACTGTCAGCACGGGCGAGTTACATTTAAGAAACGCCTTGAAGTCCAACTGAAACCACGTCCAATTGGAAATCGCTTGTGGCCCGCTGCCCGGTCTAATGTTAGGTCCATTTGCAAGCGGCTCGCTATGCTCTCTGGCTAGGAAGCAACGACTGAGGCCTGACAGCGCACCGCCGACCCAAACCAACGTTAATGAATAACTACCCCACATGGAGCGTGTGCTTGAGTTTCCGGGCGTGTGTGTGCATCCAAATCACTTCAAGTAGAACAAATAGTAACCAAGACAATAGGCACGTTACTGGCACGTACTATATGTGTCTTCCTTTAAAAAAAAAAAAAATCACCTTTTTTTATTCTCTCTAAAAAAGAGTAAAAAAATAACACATGCTGTGTGTTGTGTGTAACCCTAAACTTAATAGGCGCCAATAGGCATTTGCAGTATACATAGTTACAGTGCACATACATTTTGTATTGAATAGGTTAATAGATTTCAAGGTGGATCTGCTTAACTCAATTTACACAAACTCAAATTAATATGAGTATATATCCATAATGGGGAAAATTACAAGAAAAAAATATTAAACAACCCCTTATTTTGTTAAAATATTTTGATACAGAAGAAGAACAATCTTTAATCGTCACACAGCACACCACACTACGACACGTGCTTTGGATGGTGGCTGGTGAAATGAGGCCTCTGCGTTTCACCCATCCTGGCTTGTCCTTCCTCCGGGGCCACAGCCAGGAGCAGTGGGCAGCACTCGTGGACGGGGGACCTGGTGATGAGTGTCCATCGCTGGTCAGACGATGATGTGTGCATGTTTTTGGTGGGGGTCCTTTCTGACGTTAGGTGGAGGAAACCCCATGTGAGCACGGGGAGAACATGCAACCTCCACACAGAAAGGCTCCTATTTGGGCGATAACCCGCCCGGAGCACGGTGCCAACAGCGCCCCAGGCGGGAATCGAACCCAGGACCTTCTTGCTGTGAGGCAGCGGTGAAATGCACTGTGTGCAAAAATACTTTATTTTTACTTTATTATTAAGGTTTAGTTCTTAAAAACGAAATGGTGGATTGCTTAAACAACTCTTGAGATAACTCCTGAGATGCTCAAAGGTGCATTTCCAGAATTTCAGAGGAGCTAGGCTAGTTGATCCCCTCTGCAGCCATGCATTGAGCTAACATAGTTAGCGTGCAGTCTGCTGCTATCTATGTTCTGGACACACAAAGGGTGGAACTGGTGTCGACCATCTCGCTGCATGCGGGTGAAAGGTGAAAGACAAAAAGTCGAATTGGGATTATCCCCGTTTGCAACTATTCAGACGCCTCATTAAATCTGGTTTAACTGCCCTGAATTGGTCTGGCCGGGCCATGACACTCAATAACCACTAGATGGAGACCAAGCAAAACATTTTACATTTGTCTGAAAGAAGAAAAAGAAGAACAACAATCTTTGTTTGTCACACAACACACCACCACTACAACACACACACACACACACACACACACACACACACACACCCGCGCTTTGGATGGTGGCCGGTGAAATGAGGCTTCTGCGTAACCACAAAATAAAAACTGTTTCCGCCCGGTCTCGAACCGGGGACCTTTCGCGTGTTAGGCGAACGTGATAACCACTACACTACGGAAACCTATAAAATGAGCAGCGAAATTAAGATAGAGATCCTTTAAAATGCAGAACTAATATAATAATATAATATTCTAATAATTGTATTATGTGAGCGTAATAATAATAATAATAGTGATGAATCGGTTACATATCCTTATGGAGAATAGAATTCAAAATAATTTTATAATAGGCAGTAATATCTCGGTTTTTACACATTTCATGTAGGCGGAATGAGTGATATCAAATGTGTTTAAATAAATGAAATCAAACGTATTTCCCAAATCAACCAAATGATTATAAATATCGTCAGAAAACGGAGCGCCAATCAACAGTTTACTTCATGTTTTTCATTTCATTTCATGATATGTGACGTGCCTGGAAAAGCACATTAAAGTCACCATTGGTAATCTTTGGTTTTCGCTTGTGTTTTACTTTTTTTTTTTTCAGAAACTCAAAGGAAAGAACGAGCCCACGCAATTCATTCTTCCTCCTGAATCAACCATTTCGCCAGAATTAAATCAACATTTTAAAATAAAATTCTGGGGTTTTTTTGTGTGTGTGTGTGTGTGTGTGTGTGAGAGAAACATGTGTCCGACGGACCTGTCCCGACTCCGGACGAGTCTCTCGCCACGAACCGAATCTCCAAAAGGAGTCGAACCCTTCATCACTCCGAGAAACCAGCGCAAAGTCCGTTTCATGTTGGGCGTCGGACATTTTTCTCTACGATGGAACTGACTTTACTGTGGGTTTTCCAATCAGTATAATTTAACACCCATGACCCGCCCTGACAGTCTGGAAGCATTTCCTCCGTGGCTGTAGCGCCCAGACCCATCATTTATTCCCCAATGTCCGTTGCTTTTTAAAAGTTGTTGTTTTTTTTTTATTTAAAATGTTGCGGGTTGTTGTGGAATCCGCTAAAGGGCTGCCTAAAAAGAAAATTGGGAGTCCTGATCCAATTGCTTCTGTGATTTTCAAAGGTAAGATGAACCAACATTATATCTCTTCAAAAATACTAAAGTAAGAACTTACTATTTGTTCATTTATCTTGTCTAAATCCTACTTTTTTTATTTTCTTTCATTGGAATTGGAATTTGTTCTACAAATCCAGATTCGTTGATGTATAGTTATTTGATTCATCACCGGACCTGCAGCGGCACGGAAGCTCACATCGAATAGGAAATAATCGTTAAAGAATAATTCAAAAAAAAAAAAGAAAAGCATAAAAAAATGACAACATGCAGTTTACTGTTAAAAGAAAAAATGGCATTATACAATAAACTTTACAATGAACAATAGCCAAACCCCGCATCAACAATTCGCACTCTTAGATAGGAAACTTTCTAGCCTAAACCTCTCAAAATGAAAATAGAGTAAAAGTACATAATACATATGTAACTACATAATTTTTTTTTTTTTTAATCAAATAACACAATTTAAGTCAACGTGCGTCGTCCAAACAGAGGGAGCGTTTACCTAAATGAGCAGATTCGGTGAAACGCTGCAAATAAAATATAACGATCACACACGCGCAGCTTGAACGGGGAAGTCGGTATTTCCGACCCAGTTGAAATGGAACGCTGCATAATCACTGCCAGGTGTGGCTTTCCGGCTCAGTTGCCATGTCGTCCTCTCCAGGTGTAGTACACACTTCAAACTTTTACCCAAAGCGACCTGTATATGAAGCTCTCAATGGCCTTGCACCTCAGTGTATAAAACAAATGCTAATTACACACGAAGCAGCAAGAACTCTCAGGTCCACACGCAGTGGTCTTTTAAGTATCCCTCATACTAGCTCTAAAGCAGGGGAGGCTGGAGTGTGTGTGTGTGTGTGTGTGTGTGTGTGTGTGTGTGTGTGTGTGTGTGTGTGTGTGTGTGTGTGTGAGAGACAGACATGACATGTGTGTTGTAAATAAAGTTTGACTTGACTTTAAAAACAAGGGTTCTCCACCGCAGTTAGGATTGTTTCGTTTTTGGTTTTTTTTACGGTTTAATCTGAACCTCCATAGTCTGCCTGTCTATAATAGTTCCAGAGAGGACGGTGAAACCAAACAGCCATCACTGTATTAAAACCTACACCGCACCAAAAGCGTATTCTAAGTTGTTCATTGTTTCTGAAACAAATTCAGTCAATATCCAACGACCGAGTGATTAAATTCATTTCCCTTTGTCTCTGAAATAAATATCTTCAGATGAGAAGAAGAAAACCAAAACGATTGACAATGAGCTGAATCCTGTATGGAATGAGGTACACACATACACACACACAACCACACAGACACAGGGTGGTTTTGATTTGACTAATGGTGAGTAGATCACCTTCGGTTGACAACAAAACAACAGATTGATGGAATTGACCACATTTCAATGCATGATTTCCTTAGATTATGTGAACCCCGCCCCCTTTATTTCCATTTTTTTGTAAATAAGGGGATTCACATAATCCAAGTCTTCAGCAGTTGATTTTAAATTGCAAACACGGGCTAGTTGTTTGCATTTAATTTACCCATCACACGTTCTATTAAGCGCTCTGTCTTTACTGAGATCAGAATGTATCCATTTGCATTTTAATCTTGTGTTGTAATCGCTGCCGGGAGCCGACAGACTGTCTCTCTCTCGCATTCACAGGTGCTTGAGTTCGACTTGAAAGGAACGCCGCTGGATTCATCCTCCTACATCGATGTCGTTGTGAAAGATTATGAAACTCTTGGGAAAGATAAGTATGTGTGACACCCCCCCCCCCCCCCCCCCCACACACACACACACACTACTCCACAACAAACTCGGGCCCCCAAAAGCTGCTGGGTGGTTTTACATTATAAAAATGGAGGGCCTCTGGTGTTGAAAGAGACGCATTTGCCCCACCTTTCTGAATCGCTGTCCAAACTTTGACTTGTCTAGACACTGCTCTTTGTGTGTGTGTGTGTGTGTGTGTGTGTGTGTGTGTGTGTGTGTGTGTGTGTGTGTGTGTGTGTGTGTGTGTGTGTGTGTGTGTGTGTGTGTGTGTGTGTGTGTGTGTGTGTGTGTGTTCCATAATTCTTCATATATAAACTGTATATCTAATTTTAGATATTTCTTCATACATATAATTTTCTTTATATGTACAGTCAATAACGTTGTCTACATCGATCCAGTAATGTCTGTTGGTATCTGCAGGCTAATCTGGTATTTTTGGTTGTTTCTAATGCAAAGGCTACTTTATATATTTTTTTGCTCGCTGCCTGTTGCTATCAATGATGCACTGTCTATTGCCCACACCCAGCTCGCTCGCTCGCCATGCTGGGACTTGTCTGTCCTGTGTGGGAGCTGTCAGGGCAACAATGGAGGAATAGCTGAATCCCTGTTTGTTTTCCCCCTTCCGAGATGACTGTGGCGCACGGGGAAGGAACGCTTTCTGCGCGAGGGAGGGAGGGAGAGGGAGAGGGAGGGAGGGAGACTGGCCTGCTTGGAAATATATGTGGAGTTACTCACCGGGATTTGAGCCTGGTTTGATGGGCTGAGCTGTTGCTAGCTGTGCCACTGTAGATCGTAACACAATTCAGAGGTATGGATTACGTTTTTAGACATTGTGTGTTTTAAAACTTTGCCTGAGCTTCTGTGTTGCCTCAAATACATCCATTGCTTGTGGTATCCTGTTTGCTTTCCTGATGACATTACATGTGGGAGCAATCTAGTTCAACCACAGATTATGTTTCTCCAGCATTGCCAATTAGAGTGATCAAAGCCCTGTCCATACGGGGGGGACACATAGGATTATTTAGAAATATGTTTAAGGGGGGGGGGGGGGGAGGAGAGATGTGAGGTCAGTAACGTATGAGTGTTAGGAATGATGTACATCCTACCCTGGGCCTGTGGCCCCATTTCCTTGGCTGTGTGTAACTGTGTTGGAGCACACAAGCTCATGCCACGAGTAAAGTTTTCCACAAGGCGGAATGACACATCCCCCAATGCACCGCAGTTAGATGCGATCTTCCAAATAAATTTTCCAGCTGCTGTTGTCGTTATTCCCGTTGCCTTGGCAACCGCTGGAGCGCAAACTTGTGATTCTATAAACACATCCTTACCCGGTGAAGTATGTAAACAAGGATATTACGTGCTTTTGCGTTAGTTGGGAGACTGATATGAAATCCTTGATTGCCTCAAGTGCTGGTCAGATAATTGTTGTAAATCTTAGTGTTTAGTCCACCTTTATCTTGAAACAACATAATACTGTTTTTAAATGATATTGTAAAATATATGCCAAAGACATGATTATTACATATTCGCCATTCCTGATATCACTTCTATTTGAACCAGTATGATTCTGGTATCAAGCTTCAAGAAAACGTACAACTGGCTGTTTATTCTTTCTACTACTTTTCCATTTGAAGTAAGTTTAGAAAAATACATTTAAAGGGAGCTGGGTATCGAGTAAAGGACTGCATACTTTTAGAATTCATTGAGCCTCGTTCACAAAACCTTTTTGTTATTGAGAAAAGGATGGATGAAAACCAACAGTCGCTCAGTTTTGTGTGTCCCATACAGTAGTTCAGTACAATATACCAATCATCTTTTCATTTTGACTTGCATAACTAGACTCCCTGTCACCACTATTAAAGGCGACTTGAGAGTTGTGTTCAAATAATGTCGAAAAGACCCAAGAAGAGAATCGCTGTGAGAACATACTTTCTCTCCCATTATGCCGACTGGAAAATGCACCATTGCTATCAGATTTGAGTGGTACATTGAGTAGCCTGCCAACCTCATTTGGGGGAGGCCAGGGATGTGTTTTTAGTGTAACCACATTTCTAGTGTAGTGTTAACACTTGTATCCCTATAGGTCACTGGGATTAGGAGGTGATAATCCATGATAGCATCGATTACTTAAGCTGCAACTACTCGTACCCCTAGTGGTGCGAGTAGTTAAAACAAACTATTGTTTTCGTTCATGAAAAACCGACACCTGGAGTCTGTCTCCTGCAGCACTCACAGACAAGATGAATAAAATCTGTATTTGGGGCGGTCCTGACATGTTGTCATCCTAGTTTGATCCAGATCGGCCATTATTGTGGAATCTTCTTCTTTCGGCTGCTCCAGTTAGGGGTCGCAACAGCGGATCATCTGCCTCCAATACCTTCTGTTCTGTGCATCTTCCTCCCTTACATGCCCTGCCATTATTGTGGAATAATTGTGTAAAAAAAAAAAAAATTGTTTTGTCAACCGCGCAGTGCGCACGCATGCGCGTGTGACAGCTTGCACTGGTCACATGATAGCCTTGCAGTCTAATGATTGGTCGACAGCTGGGTCCTCGCCAAGATGGCGGCATGTACAGATGGCACTGACGTCAGACTTTTATGGATATTATGGATCCGATGAACCCACAGACAGTCTGAATAATAAGTTTGTGGCAGTTTCGCCACCACACACCACCCAAGTCACGTTTTCAGGGACCTCTGGCACAGAGACACAGACGACGGGGGGGTTGGAAACACCAGTTTATTGTAGAGATGAGGCTAGGTGGAATTAGCCAGGAGCAGATGGAACATGTCATGACAGGGCTCCCATCCTGACTGAGTGTGTGACGGGGTTTTTAAAGTTGATGCTCCTTAGCCCAACCAACAAGAATCAGGTGGGGCTGCTCAACCCATCCCATCCACCACAAAGTTTATCCAGGGCAGTTCCAACATGGCGTCGTTTTGTGTTTCATCTCGATTGGCGGTTCAGTATTGTCGATAGTTTGTGATCAACAAACAAGTTGACAGACTACACAGCTCATGTGAGTCAGTATGTATTTAGCGAATGCAAAGTCCCTAAGCCAAGCAGTTTCCTCCTGGTCTGCTGTATGGAGGGTGACTAATCCTCCTTTCAGTTTTTGAGGAGGGCAAACTTCTATGATGTGTTCCATGGTTTGCTCCTCTCCACAAGCACACAGTGGAGTGGGGCTACTGCCCCATTTGTGAAGGCTGGCCAAGCAGGGGCTGTGTCCAGTCCTGAAGCGATTGAGCGTAGACCATTGTCTCCTTGGGAGGTTGGTGCCAGGGACCTGTTGATTGGGGTCTGACACCAGATGTTTGTTTGGGACCTCCTTGGACTCCCATTCTGTTTTCCAAGCCAGTTGGATGGTGAAGTCAGCTGGTGGGATGTTCTTCCAAATTGGTGGTCTAGGTGGAAGTCGAGCAGTGGTTGGGTTGTAGATGTCTGCATGGATTGGTAGATGGGGAGAGTCTTTGACCTTTTGGAGCATCCTTTGAGTTGCTGCTGCTCGCCGGATATGTGGAGGGGGAATGTTTGATAGGACAGGGAGCTAGGGGAGTGGTGTTGAGCGGAACGTCCTGGTTCTCATGGTTGTGTTGAGCTGGGTGTCCACATGGTGTGTGTGGGGTGACCTGGACCAGACAGGGGCGCAATATTCAGCTGCAGAGTATGCCAGTGCTGAGGTGCGCAGTGTGGAGGCTGCTGCCCCCCATTTTGCACCAGCGAGCTTGCAGAGCAGGTTGTTCCTTGACTTAACCTTAGCTGCCGTCCCTTTTAGGTGTTCCTTGAAGGATAGGGTCCTGTCAAGGGTCACTCCCAGGTAGGTTGGATTAAAGGCATGCCTCAGCTTGAGTCCGCCCAGATAGATGTTTAGTTCTCTGGCAGCTTTTGCGTTGTGGAGGTGGAATACACTGGAAACAGTTTTTGCTGGACTTATTTTTAGGCGCCAGGTTCTGCGAGTCAGTAACCCAGACCTTATCACAATATTGTCAAGGACAGATGTAATCGCGATGGGACAATGCAATAAAATGCTAAAAATCTTTGTGCAGATCTTTGTGCACGGAGCTTAGCTGCTTCGTATTTCTTTCTGCTTTCCTTTATATTTCTTTCCACTCTTTTGTTTATAATGCAGATATGTCCAAATACATCGAGTATCAACGCAAAAAAAATCAGTTACTGACAAGTTGGTAGCCTCGTCTGCCATCTTGGGTGTCCTGTAAAACTGCAGCGTCATGTCACACCTCCTGTGTGCTCTACCTAGGCTCCACCCCTCGCCTATTTCCAGTAGGTGTGAACGTGTCTGACACGGACAATCTCTGGTTGTGTGCTACATGTGGGAAAGCAGCTTATGATACAAACTCTTAATCATACAAAGTGACAGGTATTATTTTACCAGAAGACAATTGGTGGATTAAACAAAGCGCTGGGTATTAAACGTCATGAATAGATATCTTTCTGAGCGCAACTGACACGTACCCAAGTAACCCACACACCCTGTTTGGTGTAGGAACACAGGATAGCGTATGCCTTCATTAAACTATTCTTATCATATTTTGCTATCAAACAGATTGCTGGTTCCATCTTGTGTCGCTATGATTATTGATGTTTTATATATCATTAGATAAAATAAATGACCTGCAATTGAATTAGATAGTTGTCTGCTGTGCCTCGCACTTTGGTGAGCCGGAATACAGGTACTCCTCAATTAACGACCTACCTGTTTAACGACCGTTCGGACTTAGGACCAGCTCTCTGACCAGTCTGAATTGTACACTGCGTACAATACCGCGGCGTCTCAGCACTAAGCATCACCCTTTATACACTATATACCTCATCACTGTTCTCAGTCTCTCGTTCCCACAGTCTGTCAGTATTCACTACACTAACGTTCGCAATGGCCCCGCCCCCTTACCTGTATACTAAATAAGCCACCAACACTGTAAAAACTGCCGATCCTAAAAAAGCGTAATCCAATGCATTTGCGCCACAGTTAAGGGCATAGGACATAAGGACATATATAGTTTATTTTGAAAGGTGGTTCTATACCTTTCATAAAGACGTTATTCCCTAAATGGTCTATTCAGTCGGCCAGTCAATTGTGTTCATGTAAATAAAAAAAATACTGTAGACCTGCGTCTACAATTGCGGTAGGTACAGTTGCGTTCATATACTTTTTATTTATTTATTTATTTTTTCAATTTCTGAATTTACAAAATTGATACCCAATTGACTGGGAAAACAGACATGTTGGGGTTTTCAATGAGGAAGGTGTGTGTGTGTGTGTGTGTGTATTCAGGCAAGGTAATTAAAATAAACATTTAATCTGCAATTTTTTATTACAATGTGAAACTTTTCATGCAGAATTTAAGTCACGCATCAAGCTCTTAGTCTCAAGTCCTCAAACGAGCCTGCTGACGACCAGGATAGCTCCAAGGTATATGTTGTTTTTAACTGGTCTAACATCAGGGCTGGATTATGCTTCTGTCTGTTTGATTTTATACTTACTCATCATTTGTGTATAATGTTAACTGTAGGTTAACCACAATGTACAGTAAACATAAAAATCAAACTTTACTTTAAAATTTTAGAGGCCAAAATATGCATATGCAAAGGGGAATCCGCGTTCAAACCTCATCCGCAAGTCACGCCTCTATCGCCTCCATTTCCTTTGTTTCGACCAGCCTCCCGACAGGAAGCTGGACTGGATTGGGAGGTGTGCACATGTGCTCCTCTTCGACTCTACGGGCTACGGTCACCCATAACCCCCTTGCTCTGTGGAGACATTTACACGTACCTACGGAGAAGCATAATCCAGGGTTTAGTCTGTCGCTTTCTACTGACCCACCCCCACCATCGTTGGTTGTTGTCAAGGCAAAGGAGCATTTTCGCAATGAATTGTGGGATACACCTGCCAGCGTAGTGTCCAGTGTTTTCATACTAAGATAATGGTACCAATGGTTTTGGACAGAAAATGCATCAAAACAATGGCGTATCATGCCACATTCAAAACTACAAACAGCAAAGGGCCAAACATCCAGTTAATTACATACTGACTGAGCTTGTTGAATTGCAGTTTCTGTGCAGCCAGGCCTTAGGTTGCAGCGCATGTTCAGTTCTATGTTTGAAGAAGTATGAGACTGTGAAACCCTGAAAGATCTGGGAGCGCTGTATGACATGGCTTGGCTGCCCAAGACTCTCTTCACAGATCTGGAATCTGAAAATCAAATGGCAATTTTCGCTCACTGCACTTTACTCAGATTAGTCTGCCATACCAGAGCTTTAAATGTGGGAACATCAACAACATTAGTCCACAGAAATCAAGGGAGCCTGTGTTGAAAGTCATGTGCTCTCTTTCTCCTCTCCACTCATCCTTACGCTGCCCCTGCCCGGGTGGCTCATCTGTTTATAAAAAAAGAGAAGTTTAGTCTGCAAGATTTGTTTGTTACTTTGCCTTTTGAAGGCTCCACTTCTTGGGCAGATTGGGGTAGTAGTATCTGTTTTTATTCTTGACTAATAACTGATGGCACATGGTCATCTTGTAGTCACGGTGGAATGTCTCTGCTTGATGGGAGTTAATCATTACGGGCGGGGCTAGACTGGCATTTTTGGCCCAGATGGCCCAACCCTGAGTCATGGCATCTGACAGAGGACGGAGGGGGTGGGGTGGTGGGGCCTAGTAAGAGACGTGATTGGGCCACCCCAGTGTCAGTATAGAAAATAAACGAATGGACCACTGTCCCTGCTTTATAGGCTGGCCGTTGGACAATTAGAAAGAAGAAAAGAAGAAACAGTCTTTATTCGTCACGCAACACACCACACTACAACACATGCTTGCACACACACACACACACACATGCACATGCTTTGATGGTGGCCGGTGAAATGGATCCTCTGCATTTGACCCATCCTGGCTTGTCCTTCCTCCGGGGGTACAGCCAGGAGCAGTGGGCAGCATACGTAGAGGCGCCCGGGGACCAGGTGATAAGTTTCCATCGCTGGTCAGACGATGATGTGTGCATGTTTTTGGTGGGGGTCCTTACTGACGTGAGGTGGAGGAAACCCCATGTGAGCACGGGGAGAACATGCAAACTCCACACAGAAAGGCTCCTATTTGGGCGATAAACAGGGTTAAATTGGCATGGCGGGTTAAATTATTTATTTATTGCCCGGTATGCCAGATTACCAGTCCACTCCTGATCATGGGTATTTCTCAGTGACTAAACAGGCCTCAGTGATGGTTGCAAGGTCTGTTTTGGTCTGTCCCTGTCCTAGGAGTCATTGTTCATTGTCACATGGAAACAATGTGAAGGCTTCTTTTGTTCCAGTCAAGTTTGGAACCATCAAGTCATCGATCCCGTTACTTTCCGATTTGGAACATTAGCATGGCAAGTCAGGATTGGTTGTTACAGTACATGGTCATGTTGTGTTGTTCTGTGTTTTTGAGTTTTTTTCTGAATAAGTAGACCAAGAAAATGCGCAAATTCAATTATAGATCATCCTGGTTCTGTGCCAGAACAAAATATCAATCTGCATAATTGCTTAAAATTGTAAATTGCGCAAAACCAAATTTGGCCAATGTTTCTGCACTGAAAACCATCCCCGGCCTCCTCCGGGGAGGTGGTTTCCCACAAGTCCAAAGATAACACTATTACAGACATTCTTTTGGGAAGCCTAGCCATGGTTCTCTATTATATTTATGAGCCTCCATTCCTAGTGGTCACTGATACCTCAGGGTACCCTTGCCTCCCTCAACGCCTGTACAAGTGATACTCCACCCACTGTGCTGTGACTGGAGGGATAGCCAATCAATGGTGTTCATCTCTGTGAGCCTGGGCCACAGTTGATTTATCCATGCATCCAAAGCATTCATACTGTACAGTATTGGAGTTCAGTTGGGAAGTCTGACAAGACATTATTATTCTGTCCATCCAAGGTTATTAATTTTACGTGTCTATTGCATTACATCATTCATCCAAAGCATAGCTGCAGTCCCAATATCTAGTGTTATTCTTCAGAAGGATTCAGCCATCTCCCCACACTTGCATATACTCATATGTAGGAAATAATGAGCCAAGAGCAGTTCATATGTCATCTAAACAGATGGCAAATCTGTGTTAAACGCTCTCTGTGTCATGTGGACAGTCCTGGGTGTGTTGGGTTTGTATGAGTGGGTAGGGTTTGTTGACTCTGGGTGTTGGTATATCCCAGTGCCTCTTTTGTGGTTGTGACTTCCCTGAGAACACACTAGGGTATTCTCAACTCCTCTCTCTCTCGCTCGCTCGCTCGTCCATGAACGTTGATCAAATTAGAAAAAGTGCATGACTCAAACTCTGACCATTTATCTTGCTGCACAGAACCAAAATAAAATAGTCTCTACATCACTGGTCACGTGCTGCCAAATGTGAAGAGAGAACACTTGGTCAGGTGACAAACACCCCTAATAGTTGAAAATGTAGAAATTGAATTACTTGAGCTTAAAGTTTACGTTACTTTACTTTGGTAAAGATTTTGTTTAGATTATGTCCATTAATGATGGTCAGGTGGTTTGATTAACTGGAATAACACTTGTAACAGCATAATGTTGACTGGGATGTGGGAGGGTCAACACTGTCATGTCAATATTACCCTGTATTCAGTCAGACAATTAATTCATTACTCAACAGTTATAGCTTCAATAAACTAACGTTATTCTGTTTTGTTTCGGCAGATTCCTTGGCTCTACTAAGATCTCTCTGAGAGAACTTGCAACAGGGCAAGTGAGGTCACTGTCGTCTAAAAATGTAGCTTTGGCCAATGAAAGCGGTCAGAATATCGGAGTAAGTTTCCCCTCTCTTCTGCCAATACTCCTTGCATTCCATTAAACATTTCACTTAATGGAGATAAGGGTTTGAGAAAGCATATTATGATATGAAGGAAGAGCTAATACTTTTTCCACTTAGGCCACCATCAATCTCGTGATTGGCTATGATCCTCCACCCAATGCCACTCCGAACCCCAATGACCCTCATGGGGGAGACGCTGCTGTCGATTCTGGTATGTAGGCCTGTCGCAATAATTACTATCAACTTATTGTACGATATATATGGACATAACCTTGATAATTGCCTGTTGTGTTTACATGCGTTTGTCTACATGAGAATGTTGCAAGCATGATGCCAGGATAAACTGCAGGGTTTTCCCCACCACTGTAAGACTTGGGCACAGCGCCTTAGCGTTTTTGACGCAGCAACTCCAAGTATTGCCGCGACAAAACCTAAACAGTACCCCGACGACGGAAGAATCCTCCGAAATCTCAATCACCTTATCTTTTGGAGTTTTCAGTGATGACGATCATAGCCCGTGGCTGAGTTTAATCTACGTTAGAATCTACGGTGGACTCTCTGCCACTGTTACTCCTACAGATGCTGCATTCAAGTCACGTGGGAATTGCCAGCTAAATGACGTAATGTATTTAATAAAAATAGAAAAAATCCGGAATGTTAGTTATGGATGGATTTGTCACACCTCACAAATACATATAATGCAATAAATACAAATGAGAAAAGATCAAAAAATACTACATCTACAAATCTGAATTGAGGTTTAAAAAAACAATCTGAGACAGATGTATTTCTAAATCCACAAATTAATAATGTATTACTTGCATTGTGTAAACATTTTACAAATGAATGTAACTGAAACGAATGAACAGAAAGAAAACTATGCTGAGACACGTTTTGCTGTAATTTCCGGGCTGCTTCTGTCCCCTTGACTGCTCTCTGTCGGAGTTTCACCGTGGGCGGGGTTCAGGCAGCTCTTACACACACACACACACACACACACACACACACACACACACACAGCAATAGTGAACCAGGTGAAATTAACGTGTTACTGGAGCCCGAGAGTCTATTTTATTTATTGTTTTGTGGTTTTATATAATTTATTATTTTAGGATATTTTAATTTTAGAAAGGGTTTAGAGTGTAAATGCATTATTATGCTATTATATAAGTGGCAAGAAATGGTCTTAAAATGACAATATTGTTTGTCACAATTATTTCCGGGACAATATATCTTCCAACAAAAGTAGTTACAGGCCTACTGGTATAACTACTGCCTACTGTTAATCGGAGTCCTGTTTTACATCACTGTCCATGGCGTGGATTGCTGTGTCTTTTCGAAGGAGCTGCATGGAAAATTCAAGTCATGTTTGCATTCCTATCTTATCTTGTTTCAGTGATGAAAGTTTATCTGACTTGGAAAGGCAAAAATTCCTTCACACTTCAACTACTGATTCACTGCCTTTTTTTAATGGTCTGCTAAACGTTTGTTGTTCCTACGTGCAAGTTACTAAATAAATGGGCTACAAAATATTGTATCTCAATTGTAAAAAAAATAAGTATCGAGACTGGAATGCGGCCCAAGTAAAATTTGCCGGATTTAGTGAAAATTCTGGTCCTTTTTTTGTGCTCAGCTGGTGGTGGTGGTGAGGAGGGGGATGAGAACATGACAGATGGTGGTGTCACAGGCTCCACGGGGGGGCCCTCCTCCCCAGGTCAGCCTGCCAACATCAGCCAGCGGCTGGCCAGGAGAGCACGAAGTCGCCATCCACTAGCCAACAAGCCCCAGGACTTCCAGGTAAGTGTGAAATGGAGCTCAACAGAATGAAAAATACTCCTCAAATGGTCAGCTGGGGTGATTCACTTATTTTGTTTGTTCACTTATTATTTAATTTGAATATTTCTTACAGTAAAACAGGGGACATTTGCTTTTATCAAGTTAAATGACTCAAAACCAATCACCTATTTGGCAGACATTTGTACCTTAACCAAGAAAATAAACAAATCAGTCATACAGAAGAAGGCATACTTTCCAGAAAAGGAAGTTCCCACCTTAGAGTATAGATGCAGGTAAACCTGAATGTTGAATGAAAACATTGCTTTTTCGAATGGAATAGTGGGTCTTTGAGTGTAATCCATCCAACAGAGACGATCTTATGGATTTCCACTTTAACAAAGTAGCTTTTCATATAATTTTTTCTCTGTGTTTAATTATGTAAAAGAGCAGCTCATAGTTAGGTTGCTGCATTTTAAGTCAGAGAGTCATCACTGTACTGATCGTACTTACATGCACTTCCATTTTTGGGTCTGCATTTCAGATCCGTGTCCGGGTGATAGAAGGTCGTCAGTTTCCGGGCAACAACATCAAGCCAGTTGTGAAGGTGGTTGTGTGCGAACAAACCCACCGGACAAGGATAAAGAGAGGAAACAACCCTTTCTTTGATGAGGTACTTCCCCCAACAGCTGAGAATCTGAGCTACAAGTACTGTGATCCATCATCACCTTGAATCGGACTTTACTTCTTTCCTCCCAGATGCTGTTCTACAATGTGCACATGCTGCCCTCAGATTTGTTTGATCAGCACATCAGCATTCGAGTGAGTATTTGTGCTCTTAGTGAAATCCACTCAACGAGCCGCAGTGTCACAGTGAGCATCTTCTTCTCCACAGGTCTACGACTCTTACTCTCTGAGAGCTGACAGTCTAATGGGGGAGTTTAAGGTACTCTCTCTCTTCACAAAGTATTGATTCTGTAAAATGTGAGCAAATGTTCTTAAGAGTTCAGATCTATTCTGTAAACATTTTTTTTTTTTTTTATGCATTTTCAAAAGAAAAGTTCCATTTCAATAAACTTAATTCCCAATTGTGAATCTTTTGAAAATATGTGTAGAAATGATTTCCACTGTATTCACGCTAAACTGTTCCCTTGCAGGTGGATATTGGCTACATCTACGATGAACCTGGTAAGCTTGTAGTTGGAGCCGCCAGTATTTGCATACACAGTGGTGTGTTATTTCCATGTGCTAGGTGGAGGCCATTGTTTTGGCTTTGAATGAGTTTTTCTGTGGACACATGTGACTTTGATGGATAGTTACTTCTATACAAAGTGTAGGTTTTCATGTACAAACTCCCACTTTGTGTTCTTGTTGTCTGATTGTGTGAGATATGCGTGCCGGGACTTCCGTCCAGTTGCACGTTGAAGAATCAGGGAAAGGTCTACAGATTTTGAATGTTTGTTTGTCCTTGTGCAGCCCACTGCATTATGAGGAAGTGGCTGCTGCTGAATGACCCAGATGACTCAAGCTCTGGGGCCAAAGGATACCTCAAAGTCAGCCTCTTCATAGTTGGATCTGGAGATGAACCGCCGGTAAAACTCCCTCACACTCTGACCCGCTCTACCTGTTCCCTCTGCTCCCCATTTAAATATGCTGGCTGTAATATCTCTCCAACTCTTTGTCTCTCTTCCACTTTGGACCAATTTGATCGCTTATCTTGTATTAACTTCTATTCCTCAATTCCTCTGACACTTCTTTCTTTCTTTCTTTTTATTTCTTCCTTGCCATCTCTTTCATCCTCTCCGTCCTGTCCTGCAGGTGGAGAAAAGGGAGCCCAGTGCCGACCAGGACGACATCGAGAGTAACCTGCTTCTTCCAGCAGGAGTGACTCTGCGATGGGCCACGCTCTCCCTCAAGGTGTTCAGAGCGGAGGATGTTCCACAGAGTAAGACCAGAGTTGTTCTAACAGGACACAGGATTGTGTTTTTTAAAGAATCAACACACACACACACTCAAGGGTTGTAAAGCTAGGAGCAGTCAGAACTGTCAGACAATCAGCAAGCAACTCATACAACACTTTAAAAAAAATATATATATATATATATATATATTTATTTATTTATTTATTTATTTATTTATTTATTTATTTATTTAAAAAAAAAAAAAAAAAATATTATTATTTTTTTTTTTAAATGTCACACCGCCCCAAGTTGATGCGCTGTGGTCCATTAAATCTTAAATTAATCTTTTCAATCTGTGTTCTTCTTGTTCAATTTCAGTGGACGATGCATTTGTCCAGACAGTTAAAGAAATCTTTGGTCAGGGTGAAAACAAGAAGAATCTGGTGGATCCCTTTATGGAGGCTACCTTCGCTGGCAAAAGGGTTGAGATCCATTTCTATTTTGTTCTTTGGGCTATGTATTTGTATTTTGTATGCGAACTAACTACCCATTTCTATTTGCACTTTTAACACAAATAAAAATTAGAACTGTTTAGTTCCCACATCTTCGTTGGTGTTTACGGTTTTACAAATGAGAAGATGGGGTGCTCTTAAGCTGCCAAGCAAGACGGCCTTAAGCCTGAGACAAACCTCAATGGCCAGCCAAAGAAATATTCATCCATTTGTGAGAAGAAATAATACTTGAGAACTTGGGGACCTCAGAGACGAAATGGTCCCCTTTGCACCAACATCCACCGCTGTTCAGTAAATAACAGAGCCCTTGGTGTCCTAGGTGGCAGTTGCCTGATTGCTTATCCATCCAATTTGCCTCCGTTCGTGAGGGGTCTGGCTTTTCCGGAGAACCCCTTTGACCTTTCGGTCCCTGGGCGCAGTAGGCGCCTTCTAGGATCCATCCCTAGTAGTTAGGCAACTGTAGCTACATGGTGGGCGTAATAGCCTCAAAAGCTGTCTTGAGGTTGAGAATAACTGACTGAATTTTATGGCTTCATTCTTGACATTTTACTTGACATTGTTTTTATTATAATGTAGCTGAATCGCAAGTGGCAAGAAATAATTGTTTTGCTGAAAGATATGGTTGAGTTTGGTGTTTTCTTGCAGCTTTGTACTCAAGTCATTGAGAAGAACGCTAACCCGGAATGGAACCAGGTGCTCAATCTTCAAGTCAAGGTGAGAGAGCGTGTCAACACAATGGTCTGGTGGGAATGACCATAAAGGTAGGGAAAAATATCTGGTCTCATGCGGTGTCCCTTTGCTCTTTCATTTTCTGTTGTAGTTCCCGTCCATGTGTGAACGCATCAAACTAACTGTCTTTGACTGGTGAGTAGAGCAAGTTACCATTTGAGTTACACACTTAAAACATTCAACAACATTCTTTATTTGCAAGTCAACTTGTAATATTTGACTTTATTGTTATTTGTAGAAGAGTTATTATTTATTTATGTAATATAATTGAATATAATTATTTAATATATTTATCCAAAACTAGAATTATAGCTATTATAGCAACCACCTCACAGTTGGTGTGTTTACGCACACTCTCATGGCGCTGTTTCAACCCCATGAGTGCTGTGACTCAGGCTGGACGAGCCACTCCTTTCCTCTCCTCATATCTGGGATCCTGTTGGCACAGCCTGAACAGCAGCATAGTGCGTCTGTATGAATTAACAGGCCGTGCAACTCGCAGTCAGGAAGGCCAGTGGGAAGTGCGGGCAGGGAAAAGCCCGGAAAATAGTTGTTATTGTTCAGGTGTTGAAAAGCACCTCCGATTGTTGAGCTGAAAGGTACACTGCTGACATTATTCTGTAAAACTGACTCAAACACACAAATTAACTGGTTTTCCATTCAAATTGTACAGTATAGTTACCCTTCCAAATGTGTGACATTTGAATATTATCTGTTTAAAAATTGTGTGTGTGTGTGTGTGTGTGTGTGTGTGTGTGTGTGTGTGTGTGTGTGTGTGTGTGTGTGTGTGTGAGACCAGTAAGACTAATCTTGACATTCATTGCGTGCATGATTGCAGGGACCGTCTGACCAGGAATGATGCTATTGGCACCACATACCTGAATCTGGCCAAGATCGCCTCCTCTGGTGGAGAGATTGAAGGTATCCATCCATAAAAACCAACCCTAACTGCAGATAATATATTGTGCTATTGTTCCATCCAGTGTTTAGGAGTAACCAAACATTCTTAACCACCCTGACTTTCCTGAATCTTGATAGATCAAATGTAACAAACCCTGTCCTTCACGTTCGCCAACACTGGCAACAATTTATCACCTTACTCAGGACTTTAGATGCAGCCATTTCCTTTATGGTTGACTAACTTGGTGTACAAATGGAAAGATCTTACTCTCCCGTGTGCCTATTTCCTCAAGTTTAGAAATGGTACTTACATTTTTTTTTTTCCTCCTGGTATAGACGAACATGCAGGAAATGGGGAATATTCGTCATATGAAGGTTCAATTGTGGTTTCACTTGTTTTGTTCTGTCGCATGGTATGTGATGCGCTGAGCATGTGTGCAGGAAATTGTGCCTAATCCTCACCGCTCAATGAATTTGCACTGTGCTCTTTGTGAAACTTAGTCCCAAAGTGTTATATGTGCAACTCAAGCTAACCATCTCTGTGTTCAGTGTCTGTCTTGCCATATTGCTCTTTTTTTGACCAATGTTATTGTTTGTTTTGTTTTGACCGATGTTCACCATTTCTGCATGTGTGTGCTCCCTTTCCTACACCTTTAACACAGCCACCTTGACCTACTAACACTCTAGCACTGCTTAGCACGGCATGATTCTTACCTTTTTTAATGAAAGTGTAACCTGTTTACGTCTCCTTACTCAGCAAACACGGGTGAGTCTGAGGTGGGCTTTCTGCCAGCCTTTGGGCCCTCTTACGTCAACCTGTATGGCAGTCCCAGAGAGTTCACTGGCCTGCCAGACCCCTACGAAGACCTCAACTATGGCAAGGTATTCTTGTAGACCTGCTTTTTACCATTTGGTGCCAAGGACACCAAGTGGAGAAACAAGGCACTCCTCTTTGCTCACTGAAACTTGACTAAAACATTCTCCTCCTTTTATTATTGAACAGTATGAGTTGTGATCTATACCACTTAAATAATAAATTCAGAGACTGCAAACGCCCACATTCCACTTCACTTGTATAATGACACATTTATTGAATCAGACCTGTTCATTTCTGTTCTCTAGCTCACCTGGCTGTCTCTTTAATTAACCTTTTCCAATGTTTCAGAATTGATGCGAACTCACTGACTGTTTTTGTTGGCAGGGAGAAGGCGTTGCATACAGAGGAAGAGTTCTGGTCCAACTCTCCACCAAGCTCGAGGGCAAAGCCGACAAAACTGTAGATGGAATTTCAAGCGACGACATCCTGGTGGCCCAGGTACGGTCACCTTGCCACTGCAGTTCATGAAGGCTGGAAATAAGCTGTTTATTTCAAGATTCAAGATTTTTATTTGTCACATACATATACATACTTCCATACATATATGCAGTGAAATGTAATTTTCTCAATCATAGAAAGTTATTTATAGATGTAGGGTCATGATTCAGTCAGAGCTAGTCAACTTTTTGCCCCGGTAGTGTTGGCAAGATGTGGTAGCATGTTGCAAAGAACAGCAGACTTTTGAAAGAAGGTGTGGTGGTCTCTGCCTACAGGTAGGCTTTTAGGGAGGGAGACGGAGGAAAAAAAACGACGAGCCTGTGCGCCAATCCCCTCTGCAAGACAGACCAACATTTAGAAAGCCCCCTGCCCCGAGTTGGACCAATCAGCCCCGCGTGGGCGCTGATTCGGGGCAGCTTGGCGGCCGCAGAATAGGGAGCCGTGCTGTCGTCTTCAGCCGCGACTTGACCACTCCCCTTGGTCCGTCACAGAAGGATTTTCACATTTTGGATTCTATCTAAAAATATATATTTTGGTATATATTTTTTATCTATCGACTGAGGCACTTCAAAGTGGTAGAAATGCAGGAATCTCCAAACCCCTACAATTTACTCTCAAAACATGTTTTTGCCTGTTTATAAATTCTCACTATTAAAAGATTGGATTTTTCACTTCTCTTCTCTCTGTTCCCTCTACCTTTTCTCTTCCTCTTTCCCCTGTTGTTTCACTCCCAGAAGTACCAGAGGAGGAGGAAGTTCTGTCTGTGTGCGGTGTTCCACAGCGCCAGCATGATCCAGGAACCCGGTGAGCCGATCCAGTTTGAGGTCAGCATCGGTAACTATGGCAACAAACTGGACACCACCTGCAAGCCATTGGCCTCCACCACCCAGTACAGCTGTGCGGTATTTGATGGTGAGTCATAAGCGCCTAATGAGACGAACAAAATGTTGTTACACTTGTTTTCTCTACTGTAGCTCAATTTTGAGATGATCCCTTTTTATGATCAAGTCTATATACATACAGTCGAAAAGTAAGGTCATCTGTTTACTTCTGTTCAAATTCAAAATAAATTGGTTTTCTCAAGTGTGAAATATATAAATAGCGATCATATACTGTATGCACAGACAGTTGGTGTTGGTGGACCTTATGGGAATGTATTGGAACACAAGGCCTATAGCATGTAGACTCTGTTCCAAGCTTGTCATTTGAATTGTTAGAGACCTTCATTTTGTTTAAATTAGTGCCCAGAAATGGGCACTAATTTTAAACTTTTAATAATTGTGATAATTAATAATTAATAATTATACAAATAATTGTATTTGTATAATTGTGACCAGGTAACCACTACTACTACTTGCCCTGGGCTGACACCAAGCCAGTGGTGGTGGTGACTTCATTTTGGGAGGACATAAGCCATCGGCTGGACTCGCTCAACATCGTCCTCTTCATCACCCATCGCCTGGTGACTGAGGCCTTTTTTTGTTTTGTTTGTTTTATTACTGCCAAATAAAATTGGGTTATACTGGCAGCTGAAATGATTTGAATTGAAGTTGTGGATATAAAGTAGTTCTTGTACTGATTGTGTTGGGTACAGTTTGTTTTAGCCCGGTAGATTCAACAGTGTTATTGCGTGGTGCATTGTGGAGATTAAATCTGCTCTCCAAATAGTGCCGGAAGCCGAAATAAGTTTGGCTGTTCTGAGTTGTTTCTGTAAAGTTGTTACCATTGGCAGACTTCTCTTGCATTGAATGTTATTCATTGTGTTCCCTCAGCAATCGAACCTGGAGGTGTTTAAAAATGCAGTCTCAGCTAAAGCCACTGAGAGCCAGTTGGCAGAGGTGTGGCTGAAGTTACTGAACCAACTCATTGAGGACCTAGAGAGGTAAACTTAAAAAGAAGAGGAGAAAAAAAAAACCAAGTTCTTCATCTGGCTGGGTAAATTGGAGAAAATGATCATATTGGGGATAGGTTATACCAAACAAAATAAGATTTCCAGCATCAAGGTGCAGAAGGTGTACCTGATGGGCTTGTCCTGCCCTTCTGACAAATGCTTAATTCTTACTTTGCTTCCCACGGTCTGACGTCAAACCTTATCCATGGCTCTTTATCAATATCTGTACTTGTAATGGGCTTACCTTCTCATGGACTTGTCCTCTTTCACGGTCCAAGGTGGGCTTCAAACTGAAGGTTCAGGTGCATTCACGAGTTTGACTTTGCTAATTGGATTCACCTGTATATCCCAGCAATCAGTTTTATAACTAGGTTCCTGGGACAGAGGGGAAACAAAGATACTTTCATGGAGCAGGAGTCCCGTCCTTCGAGCACTTTGTATTTACAGTTGTCTCTGCTGTCTGTCAGTTTCCCAGTTCCCGAGCTGGAGGGGCGTGCTAACCTGACGGCCTTGGACATGCAGATCAAAAAGCTGCGAGACAGCACCATGACGACGATCCGGGAGGGAGCCAGACGCATGCGGGACGAGGCCAGGGTGATCCAGGATACACTGGCAGATATAGAGGAATGGGTGGACAAACTCAAACAGCTAGCCGAGGAGGTACAGTGATGGAAAGCAATAGAATCATTTCATAGACGTGGATTAAAGCAGCACTGTTTGACTTTTTGTATTTGGGGTGAAATTGGGAATGAAAGAGGAGCCGTTCTCCATAGTACAAGTCATTGCACCATCAAAATGATTTTTAAGCGGTTATTTTAACGTAAAAGTTATTCCTCAATGGAGGAAGTTGGTAATGGCCTACCTGTGTTTCAATTTGTTAAATTTGAGGCAGGTAGGAAAAGCATGAAGTCATAGTTACTGTATATTCTAGTTTAATGGTTCTATAAGTTTTATTGAACTTATCAATATGCCCTGTCAGTTTTGCCATCTGAAGGGTCCCATTAGGGTAGGAAGGATGTCCAACATGTCATTTTATTTGAGCTTCTATCTGAGAAGCTTATAATGCACATCACACTTGACCCCGGTGTGAGGTACAGGAAGGTGATAATCTTTGATATTTATTATTTGCATTCACCTGCTGCGAGACACCTTCTCCGTTTTATTTTTTGGAAGGCTTTAACCTTGTTTCATTTTACTCCAGTGCTTGTTACTACAAATGTGGTTATTGGGTTCCATTCTCTTACTCATTAATCTACCCGCAGTCACACTAAATGTATAGTGGAGGACTCATATGGTTGTATACATCCAGCCCCAGAACAGCATTCCAGATGTGATCATCTGGATGCTTCGAGGTGAGAAGAGGGTGGCCTATAGCCGGATTCCAGCTCACCAGGTGCTCTACTCCACGTACTGCGACGAGGCCTGCGGACAACACTGTGGCAAGACGCGGACAATCATCATGCAGGTACAAAGCCCGCAAAGAAATGAATGAACTGGACAACAAGACACAGCCGTCCTTTGCTGACCAAGAAAGAGGTCAAATGATGCTCATGGGAGGAAATGTTCCCCAGCTTTCTGTCTCCAGATTCACTCATTTTGTACAATAGTTGAGCAGAGCTGTCCACTGCAAACTACTATCTTGCCAAAACCGTAATGTGTGCACCATAACTTTTTGTTTTCTTCCCAGTACCCAATGGACAAGGACAAGGGGCTGAAGGTTCCTGTACAGATTAGAGTCAACATGTGGCTGGGTCTCTCCACAAATGAGAAGAAGTTCAATTCCTTCTCAGAGGGAACCTTCAGCGTCTTTGCTGAGCTGGTAAGTTATAAGGGAGATTTATTTGTCCAGAAAGATGAGCTGAAACAAAAACGTATGTTCTGTTGATTAATTCCACGGATAATGTTTGTTACAGTATGAGAACCAGGCCCAGATGTTTGGGAAGTGGGGGACAACTGGACTTGTGGGGCGCCACAAGTACTCTGATTTGACTGGCAAGCTGAAGCTAAAACAGCAATACTTCCTGCCCCCTAAAGGGTGGGAGTGGGAGGGCGATTGGTTCGTTGACCCAGAGAAAGGGTGAGCAAAAATAATTGTTTTCCCTTGAATCTTTAAAGACGATATAACAAGAGCCACAGTAAAATGTAATGTGTGTTATTTAAATCATTTGGATCGAGCCATCAGGAGGGAAGACTCAGATTTGGTTGTAAATCCCTGCCTGGCTCCCCAGCTGTATTTAGAGCGGAGTACTCTAAACATAGTTATTGTATTTGAATGGTTTCACTGCTGCGTGGAAGATCTTCTTCCTGAACATAAACACAGGAAGTGGCCAACGTTCTGATTCCCCAAAGACGCTAGCTCCAAACTCAATGTTTTCATTCCTCCTTTCATCCCAGCCGTGCCAGCTAGCTCGGCTCATTTATACAATGTTGGAGCTCTATCTGGGCAAACGCACACGAGGTACTTTAAAATTTGTTGAATCCTTCAGCCCCCCTTTCTCACACCCTGCCTTGACATCTTCACCGTTCATTGACTATTATGGCATTTTGCTCTTTATAATTGAATATATGCTTGTCTACATGGTAAACTCAACAAAATTCTCCAGCTCATGGGCACTCACTTTTGCAAAAACATCTTTATTCGATTTTTCCCAAATGGAGGCCTTGTATTGTGTCATTTCATTGTCACGGATGTTTATATGTTTGCAGATGTTTACGATTACACAGATACATTTTATCTAATACGTGTCAGGTGTGTTTTCTCAGTCTGTTAACTGAGGCCGATGCAGGACACACAGAGTTCATGGACGAGGTTTTTCAGAACGAAACGCGTTTCCCTGGAGGGGAGTGGAAGGCTGCTTCTGAACCTTACACGGATGTGGTGAGCTACAGACCTAAGGGATTATTCTTCAAAATGCTCTAATATACTTGCTTTAACTTAGATACACAGGCATACATTGTTTCTCACTTATTGTATTATCACAAATAAACTTAATCAGATACAGTACATGCATGGACGCACAAATATTTGCATGGATTTCACGCTCATTTAAAATTCCCTTTTCTTACGCCTGGGTCTTTGTGCTGTGCAGAATGGGGAGAAGAGCCAGAGTCCTGGAGAGTTTGACTGTCCTGCAGGCTGGAGCTGGGAGGATGAGTGGACCGTAGATGACAACAGAGCCGTAGACGACCAAGGTCTGGAAGAAAATCCGTCTCTACGCTAGAATTCTTGCACATTTTTAACTGTACATTTTACCTTTACCATGTGTATAATAGATATGTTTATATGTTTATTTATGAATGTTTCCTAATAATTATATGTTGTATGTTCATATTTTGTATGTATATATGTTGTATGTAGATTGGAGTTTGTAGTGAAAGTAATTTCACCCTGGGATTATTAAAGTATTTCTGATTCTGAGAATGAGAGCCAGGATCTGAGTAATTCCAGTTGGAAATGTATGAGCACGAGAAATGCTGAGCATGTGATGTTGAAGACCTGAATCTTGAAGATCTGCTTGGGCATTTTTGCTTAAAGTTATACCTCCATGCTTGAATATAGTAACTTATATAGTATAGTTTGGATTTGTTCTGTTCACCTAAAATACAAATTCAGCCCAAAATAAAAGTGTGTGTGTGTGTGTGTGTGTGTGTGTGTGTGTGTGTGTGTGTGTGTGTGTGTGTGTGTGTGTGTGTGTGTGTGTGTGTGTGTGTGTGTGTGTGTGTGTGTGTGTGTGTGTGTGTGTGTGTGTGTGTAGGCTGGGAGTACGGGCTGACTATTCCTCCAGATGACAAGCCTCGTTCCTGGGTGTCCGCTGAGAAGGTGTACCACGTGCACCGCAGGAGGAGGCTGGTCCGCCCTCGTAGGAGAGCTGCACCCCCTGCTGGCACCACGATGGAGGTCAGCAGCTGGAAAAACTCATTGATTACAGTTTTTAAGAACATTTGCTTTGTCGTAATGAAATGAACGTATGTGTCACGAGGCTAGTCTAATGAAATTATAATGAGTGACTATATGTTACAAGAATGCTCTATTCAGTAATTTAATATGTGAAAATATGAATACATTTCATTAATCATTTACTTGCTGTGAATGATTTGGACTGACAATGATTTTGTTTGGCCACAGAGGAGGGATGTTGGCGACCCTGAGGGCTGGGAGTTCTCTTCTCTAATTGGCTGGAAGTTCCACCGGACGGAGCGCTCATCAGACACATTCCGTCGCAGGCGCTGGAGGAGGAAGATGGCTCCAGAAGACCGCCTTGGAGCGTCAGCCATTTTTAAACTGGAGGGGGCGCTGGTATGTAATGCCTATTTAATGCAAATCTTGATGGATGAAATTAGATTTCAACCCAAACTTGAATATAGTAGAACCCCTTTTTCTGAACCTCACTTAAGGCTCAACTGAACCAGATATGCAAAGCACAAAATAACTTTATTGTCAAATGCATATTGAAACCTCATTAAGCACGTCATTAAGTACTATTTAATGTTCATTTATTTATCGATAATGCAAATATGATACCTTAATTATTATGTTTGTTTATGGCGGATTCTAGTTTTCATCTATATTTATCCATATTTTGGTCAACCAAATTCAAAATCCTCAATTCTTGGTTATGGACAAATGAGGTTATACTGTATATAAAAGCTCTTAAGAAATAGACACTTATAATTTGGCATACAGGTGTCGTTGAGAAGATAATCTCAGAATGCCATTTACATTTCTATTCTTTATAAACTTTTACGCCCTATTAAGGGGTAATTAAAGACAATAAAAATATGTCAGAAAAACTTTACTGAAATATCATAAACAAATAATCGGACCAGAAACCATATCTGAGCCATCGGTACAGCCCATATGACAAATATTTATTTTGTATTTAATCAGGTCATAAAGACTTGACAGACTATGGTGCCTGTGTGTGTGTGTCATGTAAACTGTGTGGAACGTCTCCCTGTCGTCCTGTTGGCTCTCTGCAGGGCGTGGACACCGAGGAGAAAGAGAGAGGATCCAAGGTCGACTCCACCAAGCTGTTTGGTGCCAACACGCCCACTGTGTCCTGCACCTTCGAAAGTATGTGAGACCATGTGCACGTCCACTCACACACTAACATACACACGTGGGCAAATACCTTCATACATCTACATCAATATAACAGACTATTCAGAGTTTCTCTTCCATTATTCCCAGTATGTGCTTTTATGAGTTGCCCTCTTTTTGTATTTTCAGGGTCGTACATCTACCATCTTCGGGTGTATGTGTATCAGGCGAGGAACCTGGTGTCCATGGATGACGATGGCTTTTCTGGTAAGCTGCAAGAAGAAACCAAACAAACTTTCAGACACACAAAGATGTATACAAATTCTTTAAATTGCTGCCGGTTTACAAAGTGTACTATTATAGTTACTAAAGACTATTTCTGCCGCAGATCCATATGTGCATGTTTCCTTCCTGCACGTGAGCAAGACGACGGAGAAGCTGAAGGCAACGCTGAATCCAACGTGGGACCAGACTCTGATCTTCAATGATGTGGAGATCCACGGGGACCCCCAGAACCTGGTCCACCGCCCCCCTGATGTCGTTCTGGAGTTTTATGACAACGACCAAGTGGTAGAGTGTGTGTGTGTGTGTGTGTGTGTGTGTGAGTGTGAGTGTGAGAGAGAGTGCGCGTGCTGACTATTCCTCCAGATGACAAGCCTCGTTCCTGGGTGTCCCTGTGTGTGTGAATCAATACTCTCTTCTGTTCAGGGGAAAGATGAGCTGCTGGGCAGGAGTGTGTGCTCCCCCATGGTGAAGCTGAACTCTGGCATGGCTCACAGGCCCAAGTTGCTCTGGCACCCCATCATCCAGAAAGGTCAAAGGGCAGGGGAGGCCCTGCTAGCCGCTGAGCTCATCCTCAAAGACAAGGTCAGTAACGGTGGAAAGCATGACTGTAGTCAAAAGATAAAGTTAGAAAGGGAGAAAAAAAAATATTCAAAATGCTTTGAAAAACAATCAATCAAATTTGAACCGTTTTTCCAAATGTTGGTAAATTGTTGACCAAAATTGGAGAGGGGGATGTTTTTCTTTCTCCACACAATAACATTCAGTGCAATGAATTCAGTCAATAACCTTAACCTGTTATTAGTAAGGTACTGAACATTCTATTTTGAATTTTTTTTTAGGGAAGGAATAGTTCCTCTTGTTTGACCTTAAATGTATTGACTCCCAATTAAAACGGTTATGTATTGAAACAAAGGGGAAACCCTTGGTTGGTTGGTTTTGTTTATCTTTGTTTTGTTACTATCCTGTGTCCTCTCCCTAGTCGGGTGAGTCTGACCTCCCCCTCGTCCCCCCAAAGAGAGCAGAGAACCTCTATATGGTCCCACAGGGCATACGGCCCGTGGTCCATCTCACCGCAGTAGAGGTAATGCACACTGTAGATAGACAGACACACACACTGCAAAAGGTTTTTGTTTCTTTATTTAAACAAGGAAATTGTTAAATGTCCTTAAATCTATCAAGAAAATAAACTGCTACATTACATTTTTGATATAAATTGACCAGCAAATTATGTGTATGTGTCTTTTTGTCAACTTTTGAGAAAACATGTCAACTACTATACTCCCATAATTGTAGTGATTTATTTAAGGGAAATAAGTGTATATATTTATTTTAAGAGAACAGACTTTTGGTGCTCCATTCTGAATAAAGAAATTCAAGACAACTTTATTTTAAGAAAATCTTTTTAATGTTGTAAGATCGTTTCTATTTAAGAAATCCCAATAATATACCATGCATTCCTAACTGTCTTTTGTTTCTCAAGATTTCAAGAGGTTTATTTGTCTCATACATATACTGTATGCAGTGAAACGTACATGAGGCTGTATCTGTATTTGTGGTACATGGGTTCCTTTCATCCCTCATTTGTACATTTTTGGTCAGATCCTGGCGTGGGGCCTGCGCAACATGAAGCCCTACCAGCTGGCATCGGTTTCATCCCCCAGCCTGGTGGTGGAGTGCGGGGGTCAGAGGGTGGAATCTGCCGTCATCAAGAACATGAAGAAAAGCCCCAACTTCCCCTGCTCCGTGCTTTACGTCAAAGTGGTAATTTATAGACTGCCCAGGACCTTCTGTTGTTCACAGAAATCTTTTAAAAACGGAATAACTGTTTTTTGTATTTTCGAATAACTCATGCAGGGTTTTGTGGGTTCTTTTTTCCCCTTGCTTCCCCTGACTCGCCGCATCCTCCAGCTGCTCCCCAAGGACGAGATGTACACACCTCCCATCGTGCTGAAGGTGATCGACCACCGTCCCTTTGGCAGGAAACCTGTGGTGGGTCAGTGCACTATCACCTCCATGGAGCAGTTCAGATGTGACCCCTACGTCATCACAGCTGAGGGAGCCATGGCTTCCAAAAGTAAGGAGGCATGACACCCAAATGATGATACATGAGCAAGGACAAGCAAAGTAGGATTCAGAATACGTAAAATATAGTTAGGCTTTGAAACAAATATAAAGATGATGGCAATTGCGGTATACACCGATCGACCACACTTTAAAACCACCACTAATATTGTTTAGCTCCCCCTTGTGCCGCCAAAACAGCTCTGACCCGTCGAGGCATGGACTCCACAAGACCTCTGAAGGTGTCCTGTGGTATCTGGCACCAAGACGTTAGCAGCAGATCCTTTAAGTCCTGTAGGTTGTGAGGTGGGTCCCCCATGGATCAGGCTTGTTGTTCCAGCACATCCCACAGATGCTGGATCGGACCCTAACCCTGGCCATCCACATGATGTAGAAGAAAACGTGATTCATCAGACCAGGCCACCTTCTTCCATTGCTCCATGGTTCAGTTCTGATGCTCATGTGCCCATTGTAGGTGCTTTCAGAGGTGGACAGGGGTCAGCATGGACACTCTGACCGGTCTGTGGCTACACAACTCCATACACAGCAAGCTGTGATGCACTGTGTGTTCTGACACCTTTCTATCAAAGCAGCATTAACATTTTCAGTAATTTGTGCTACAGTAGCTCTTCTCTGGGATCAAACCAGACGGGCTAGAATTCACTCCCCACGCGCATCACTGAGCCCATGGGCTCCCATGACCCTGTCGTCGGTTCACTGGTTGTCCTTCCTTGGACCACTTTCGGTAGGTACTAACCACTGCATACCGAGAACACCCCACAAGACCTGTTGTTTTGGAGATGCTCTGATCCAGTTGTCTAGCCATCCCTATGTGGCCCTTGATAATGTCTCTCAGATCCTTACACTCTCTTACTGGCCACCTTATTAGATACGCCTGTTCAATTGCTTGTTAACACTAATAGTTTTAATGTTGTGGTTAATCGGTGCATAAATGCATACACACACATAAACAGAATATCCTGCTACACACAGGGACAAATGTGTAGAAACCAACTGGCATAAACATCCACAATGTAAATCCGACACTATAATAATGTACATATATAACAAGAAATAAGAGTGTAAGACACACACTCTCATGTTCTCTACCATTAGTGTCTCTGATGACGTCCCCTATCAAACACCTCTCTATCCACATGGAGGAAAACAGACCTCTGCTAGAAACTCAGGTAAACTCTTAACACTCCGCACTACTGTCTTTTATTTCCCAATAATAACCACAATAATTCATTCTTTAATCATTCTTATTGGCTCTAATTATTTTGAACAGTATTAGTTTGTTTGTAGTGCTTTGTAAATATCACTAAGAAAGGCCAAACTTGACACTCAATCAAATTTGGCCCTCTTTGGCTCTGGCTTACAGTTTATGTACAGTTTGTCAACCGCTCTCAACAAAATGGAGTCCTCTACCATCCACTTTGTATGTATGGTTCACCTTTTACTGTGTTCTAATCCACAAGGCTGGGCATCAATGACACCAGAGGGCTGATTTCTCACAAATCACGGCACTAATGAAATATCTACTGTATTCCTGCACAAAGGCTCCACTGCAGTTCCACAGCACTAATAATCTGCTCAGTAATTGAAGGCAATGCAATCTAATGTTCTTGATTAAACACGCCTCCTGCTAATGTTTTCCGCCGATGTTGCTTTTAATGTGAATGGCATTTAGACCACACAAGTCCCTTAATTGACCAGATATGTGGTTTTGATGATTGTCACTTGTGCTTTTGTGTGTTTGTTGGTTGTCAATGTGATTCCTTAACTGTTGTGTTTTGTATTCCCTTGTGTGTGTTATCCAAAGCATGTAGAGAAGGTGAGACTTCACAATTACTACAATCATCAACTCAAAATATTCCAGCTGCAACTGTTGAAAGGTGTTTTTAAGAAACGGAAATGACTCAGCGAATTCGACTTCTAGGAAAAAGAGACGATAGATTGGTGGAGTAAGTTCTACGCCTCCCTCGGCGACCATGAGAAATGCGGTCCTTACCTGAAGAAAGGGTACGACACTCTGAAGGTAAACTGGCCTCACTTCTTCCTTGGTACACAATCCAGTCTGGAATATTAAACTGAAATGTTTTGGGCTTTTTTTCAATTAGATAATCTTTGGCCGCGGGTGACTTGATTTGACGTTGCCCCTTTTCAGGTGTATGAGAGTGAACTGGAGCACCTCCCAGAGTTCAACGGGCTCACTGACTTCTGCAGCACTTTTAAACTGCTGCGAGGCAAGAATGAAAACGGGGACGACGACCCTTCTGTGGTCGGGGAGTTCAAGGTAGAGTCGCATACGCATGGCCACTCTGACATGAAATGTTCAGGATGCTGTGACATGTGAAGGTAGAAACTTTTAGCCTTGTGTCATAAAATAAGATCTCTCCATTCTAATATAAAGGATGACTTTTAATCATCAGGAATCTCAAAGCAACAGCTTCTGTGTGTGTGTGTGTGTGCGTGTGTGTGTGTGTGTGTGTGCGCAGGGGTCTTTCAAGGTGTACCCCCTGCCGGATGACCCTGGGGTGACGCCTCCTCCCCGGCAGTTCAGAGAGCTGCCTGACAGTGGACCTCAGGAGTGTCTAGTCAGAATCTACGTGGTCAGGGCTTTGGACCTGCAGCCCAAAGACAATAATGGCCGGGTGTGGAACACACACATCCAAATTGTATTTATTTTTTCTTTTGGTTGTTGTTTTTTTAATCTGCTTTCTCTTGTCCCCTTTTCAGTGTGATCCCTACATCAAGATATCACTGGGAAGGAAAAGCATCGATGACAGAGACCACTACATCCCCAACAACACCAACCCTGTGTTTGGAAGGTATGCCCTCTGAATGGACACGTGGATGTTTTCATTCATGAAAATATACGAAAGAATGAATTGCTATACAACTTCAATCGGGTAGTTAAGACTAAACTCAGTTTGTTTTCCGTCTCCTGTGTAGGATGTTTGAGATGACGTGTTTCCTGCCCCAGGACAAGGACCTGAAGATCTCCGTGTATGACTACGACCTCCTGACCCGGGACGAGAAGGTCGGCGAGACGGTGATCGACCTGGAGAACCGCTTCCTGTCCCGATACAACTCCTACTGCGGCATACCGCAGACCTTCTGCATGTGAGCCTGGAACCTGGGAGGGATGGGGGCGGTCAATTCCTCATATACATTTTAATGCTTTACACTCCGATGGTGGCAAGAATAGCCTTCTCCACTGTGGACATTGACTTTGCTGGGATTTTGAGATGTGTGCGTTTCCCCTACCTTCATCCCATTTAGTCCAATTGTTTTGACTTTATATGTGGACCGAACTCTTTTCAAGTCCCCAATTGACCTTAGTGTCTTCGCCGATTTTCAGTTCTGGCACCAACCAGTGGAGGGACCAGCTGAAGCCATCTCAGATCCTGGAGAACCTGTCCCGTCTCAAAGGCCTGTCCAAACCCAGGACGGAGGACAACGGCACCTCCTTGACCTTCAACGGCCAAGACTACACACTGGCTCATTTTGGTAATGTCCGGCAACATCCTTCTATTCTTCAGTTTGTAACATGGTGGGTTACCTTTTGCGATTAAAACAGCAAAATGTTTCTTAAGAGTACTCTAATTTAGAGCATGTGTGTGGAATATTTTCCCATCCAGAAGGCAACAAGGAGGTGCATCAGCATTTGGGCGCGGCCCGGGAACGCCTCTCTCTGCATGTGCTCAGGTCGCACGGTCTGGTACCGGAACACGTGGAGACCAGGACGCTGTTCAGCAGCTTCCAGCCCACCCTCTCTCAGGTGTCACAACACACACTTTCCTAAACGCTACGTAACCCATGCAGTGTCTGAGGAGTTGTCCAATGCACTAGTTGCAGTACTTTTCATTGTTAACTTGAAGTTGAAATGCCTGTTCATACTCCTCATTTCAAACCTTGTGACGTTGAGGGTGTTGTGTTGATGCAGTTGCTGTGCCTTCTGACCTCTGCTCTGTTTGTCTCTCTATTCAGGGAAGGCTTCAGATGTGGGTGGACATTTTCCCCAAAAGCATTGGCATCCCGGGGCCTCCATTTGACATCACACCACGCAAGGCCAAGAAGTAGGCTGTGCTGCACTTCAAAACTTTCCAGTTATATTTGGTCCAGCATTGCAAAGTTCTTAACTTTGATTTTTTTTTTAACGTGAAAGGTTTTTAATAAAGATAAAAGGTCATAAATGAGTAACTTAACTACAATTTATTTGCAACTTGATTTTATTGGGTGTCTTACTTGGGATGGCCTTGATGCACTGTAAGAAATATTTGATACTTTTATTGCTGGAACACCTCGTTCGTCCACCGGATGCAAATGTCACTTAAAAAAATCGATCATTAAGTCTTTCCTCTATTTCCACAGATACCAGCTCCGTCTTATCGTTTGGAACACCACCGACGTAGTCCTGGACGAGACCAGCATCACCAGGGAACACATGAGTGACATTTATGTCAAAGGGTACATTACGTTAAATCACACAGCCCAAGCTTTTTTTTCTTTTTTGGTGTCAGCTTTGTCCTTGAGGCTGCTTCTTTGGCCAGATCCAGCCTCTGAAATTCCGTTCTCTTCTGTAGAGGTTTCCAGATGTTTTTCTTTCGACCGCTCAGCAAAACACGGTTGAACATCAGCTTTGGGATTTTTTTTCTGGGATGTTTGGGAACCTGTGCCGATTCTAAATGGGGACTTGTCGAACCTGCTGTACCTGTCCAGGTGGATGCCCGGGATGGAGGAGAACAAACAGAAGACTGACGTCCACTACAGGTCTCTGGACGGAGACGGAAACTTCAACTGGAGATTCATCTTCGACTTTGAATACTTACCTGCCGAGCAGCTCTGTCTGGTGTCCAAGAAGGCGAGTCTTCCCTAAAACCAGTATTTCCTCTAACCATTCAACGGGGGAAATAAACTTTGGTTGTCATATTCACATATTGGAGGTTATCCATGAAACTTGAGTTTTTCTGTCCATTATATAGTATATTAATGGCAAACCAATCAGAGGCTTTTTGAATAAATTTAATTCAAAACTTCTAAAAAGTTTACAGTTGTGTTTTCATGTTTCGTGTTATTCATTATTATTATTTATTTTTATCAGGAGCACTTCTGGAGTCTTGACAAAAGCGAGTTCAGGATACCCCCTAAACTGGTCATTCAGATATGGGACAATGACAAGTTCTCGCTGGACGACTACTTAGGTGGGTCCTTGTTTTATTCACATCCACACAACAGCTCTTGAAGTAAAATAAATAATTGTGGTGAAACTAGGAATTTCCAAATAGTGTAATCAACATTCTTGACTCAAGACTAATATCTGTACAATCACATGGCAGGCGTGGTGGAGCTGGATCTGCGAAACCTGACGCCTCCCGCCAAGACCCCAGAAAAATGCAGCCTGGACATGATGGACATCCTTGACGTGGGAGCAGCCAACAAGGAAAACCAGTCCAAGTCTCTGTTCGCTCAGCACTCCGTCAGAGGGTGGTGGCCCTGCTCCATCGACGAGGGTGGGAACAAAGTCCTCGGCGTAAGTGGAGACAGATGGTTTGAATTGGGGTTGATAAAGGTGTCTTTCTCTCACAAAGGCTGATGGGAAGTAATAAGGTGCTGAGTTGCTAGTAGAGGTAAGAGTGACCCAGCTAAACATTTTGGGCGTGTACATAGATCATAATGTAATACAACTACAACCCACAAGATGTAACCTTCAATTACAGTACGAGTACTCATAGCCATATCTAAACAGTGGACCAGTCAGCACTTACCGATGCTCCTACTTTCTGTGTGAAGCTCCTAAATATCTTCATTCATTTTGCAATGGTTTAGATCTCTGCATTGCTGTTGCTATTTGTGTCAGACAAAAATGTGAAGTCACAATGACGTACACATTTTTACTATCCATCTAAAGTCTCTGCCTAGTGCTAGCTGCTATCATAGCATGAGATTAGGCTCAAATGAACCTTTCTACTTGGGTCCAGAGGGTTGTAGTGTGCATTAAATGTCATGGTGGCACGTCTTCTTCTCCAGGGCAAGGTGGAGATGACTGTAGAGATCGTAAGTGAAGCGGATGTGGATGAGAGACCTGCAGGGAAAGGCAGGGACGAGCCCAACATGAATCCCAAACTGGACCCTCCCAAGTAAGGAAGCTCAGGGCCACACACAGTTGACGTCAGTTGTGCTACACCTTACTCAGTGTCACAAGTTGACCTCGTGCACTTTTCTTCCTTGGGAACAGACGCCCGGACACCTCCTTCTTCTGGTTCACCAACCCTTGTAAAACCATGAAGTTTATCGTGTGGCGTCGGTTCCGATGCCTCTTCATTGGACTCATCCTTCTGGTCATAGTGCTCCTCTTCGTCGCCATCCTCCTGTACTCTTTGCCGGTAAGGACAGGAACTATCTAAGCCAAAGGATCATTTTGGGAAGCTCATTTTGAAATCTACATTGCAAGTATTCATAAATACATTAGGACACATTCCTAATTACTCTCATAAACAAACAAGTTAAGACAACATATCAATTATTTTATTCAATTGCTAAAGTTGGAGGCAATGCTAGAAAGCAGATGTGATTATTCCTTTTTTTGTTCTCAGAATTACATCTCCATGAAGATTGTGAAGCCGATGAGTTAATTCTGGAACGCTCAAGTCATCGGAGCATTCACAATTGCACTACGTGAAATCAAGTTTGTGGTTTCTGGCTTGATTTCTACACATTTTATATCACGTGTCTTATTCACCTTTACACTGCTTTACATTTTTGTTTCACATTCCTTAAATAGCAGAACCACTGTAAATAGAGAAACCGTTTCCACCGTTTGATTGTTTGCACCTCTGTTCTGTTTGTATGATTGTCATGTTGCTGAAAAATGTTTGTTTTTTTGTTTTAACTTGCCAAGACTCAGTCGGTTTCAAAGTATATTTTATTGAAGTGACAATATTGAAATATGTACAGTACATTCTACAGGATACACTATGTCCATGTGACGTCCTGAGCCTCTAGAGCGGTAGGTTCATTCCTCCTCTGAAGCGTGGTGCTGCAGTAGAGCTTCCACGTCCCCTCGGCGTGCCAGGCTGTTTGCTTTGCCCTGGAAACGCCCGTTCTTCCCTGCGCCCTTCCCCTGGAGCAGCTCCACCACCCTGCACCGCACACGCCATCATGCTGTTGAGCTGCTTTCCAACAAACCAGCTTTCCAAATCAGGCTGTAAAATGCACACCACTGCTCCTCTGAGTGTTTACGACCTTGACAGCCATTGCTGGGTTCAGGTTGAGCGTTAACTGGAGGGAAGTTCATTCTAGGTGGTCCCTGAACATTCAGTCACAACGTGGATTTCACTGGCGTGAAACACATTCACTCTTTAATTGGGTCAAAAGGCAGAAGCCTGAAAAGAGATTGATTGCTCCCTGCTCATGACCGGGTTCTCCTTACCGTGGTCCCAGCTCTGCCACGGGGCCGCTGGGTCCTGCCAGCAGGAACAGACCAGGACCTTTCTCCTCTCCCACCGTCAGGAACACCATTGTGTCCTGGGAACCCAAAGTGTTAAGGCTTGACCAGACAAACGCTTCAGTATCGCTGCCAACATCAGCAGAATTGGAATCATACTCACCTCAGTGCCTATTTCATTTGCAATGATATTCATGAACTCATTGTCACCCTCTTTCCTGTAGAAAATGAAACGAGTAATGTAATTTTGTACTGAACAAAGAGGTCTCCTGATGCTCAAGACAATATTCAGCCTGTCCACATTCACTCTAGCTAACAAATCAGATTTTCTTATATAATGTTTGGCCATACTACAGTTTTTGAATTGCTCGCTATTATTTCAAGTTGACATGTTTTGAATGTAAATGGTGCCTTGAGAACCATATCTTTATTTCGTGTCTTTGCTAATTTAGCTGTTTCACTGCCCTATCTTTTTTAATTTAGTCGTTATTGTGTCTGTTTCAAGGAAGACTAGCTGGTCATCAAGGCATCGGCCAGTGGAGATTTTTTTGAAATGCAAAAATACCAGTTTAACAGTATGGACTCAATTTGGGATTGTTGAATAATTCATAACAATAGACAATCAAGTCACTTAACTGTACGCTTGCAATAATGCATTTCCTGTAATAAACCATGAACATAACTACATTACTTTTGTTTCCAAAATTAAGTAATAAAATAAATGACTGCTGAAGATTTTGGCTCATTGGTGAGGTTTGCACATGATTTGTGGGGCCATGTGTGTATATATTTTTATTGTTTAAAAAAAAAAAGAATATTAGTATGCAGCTACGTGCACATGAATCTGTTTATACGCTGCTATGGTAACTACTCAGACAGGAATGCCCACAAGCGTCTGGTGAGCCTAAGGTTAAAAAAAAATAATCTTTTTTGTTAATGGGGAGATTCTATAATGATGATGCTGTAGTTTGTCCTAACGTTGGATATCTGTATGAGTGCATCCTGAGGAACAAACACCCTAGAGATTGGATTTGAGACCGTTGTTACAAACAGATGAGGGGGAAAAAAAGGATCCAAGAGTTTACTTGTGAAAGCTGAAAAAGTTGGGCCTCAGTGGGTTGTTTTTGAAGTTCTGTGCTATGAGGACGGCCGAGTCTCGTAGTAAGGCCAGGTTGTTCTACCGTGGAGATACAAAAACAAAGTGGGAACAGCAACACAGCTCTAATTATTCTTTAAAATTGTCTACATGAAATTCCGTCACAGTACTTCATTCGACCCTAAATTGAAATAGATTAAACAAATAAGGAGAGTTCAGGGGAGGAGCTTACTTTCTGAAGCAGCTTCACAGACTTCTGGATCTTGTCGACGGCCTCTACGTGCTCGTCGGGCCCCGTTCTGTTCACAGGAAAGTAGGAAAAGTTTCTGCTTTTCTGGACAGAGCGATGCATCAGGGAGGTTTTTAGTTTCGATCGTGGGTGACAGGACTCACTTGAGAAGGGCGACCAGCGATCGCTCCGTGTTGTAGCATCTCTCCGCATACTTCAGAACCCTTTGTCCCGCCAAAAACATCAGGTTGGTTTTGTTCTTCTTCCCTTTTTCTGTCCCCAGTAGCTTTATCACCTAAAAAAAGTCGATTTAATTATGATGAATCAAACCAAGATGTAAGGTTCGTTTACAGGCTTAAAATGAGTAGGCTGTGGACGGGGTGTAGCTCTACAGTGTGAGTTGTCATTACTGCTGTACATCCACACTAACTCGGCACTGGAGGGATTGTTTTTCTTTTCATTGAAAAGAACAGGCAGAAAGCTACAAGCAACATCTCCCATTCTGACCCCCCCCTCCAAGAAAGTAGACAAAAATAAAAAAAGAAAACAATACAAATAAGCAGGAATTATGCATATGGGTTGGTTTGGTCCGTGACAGCTCTCTTTTCCAGACTTTTAATGCTACAACCGTAATAGAAACAAAGGCACCAGATTAATTACAGAGAAATACATGAAATATATATTTGAAATATTCCATAAAGGGGGAAAAAGTTATTTAGAACTTCTTCCAAGACCTTCCTATTGCATACCTAACCTTTTCTAGTTTTCAAGGTCATCACTTCTCACCCACACTTACCCATTGCATAAATTAAGGGGGTTTTGCTGACACAGTTGCATCATTATGATAGGTATTTAGATTCTCTTCCGACGGGGGAGGGCTTTGGTGGCATTGAGGATTCACTGTAGAGTATATTTGAGCTCATCTATTGTTTGAAAAGTGTAATTGCTGAAGGACTTTGAACTGAATTAGCCCATGTCTTATGCAGAAGGATGAGGTATGGATGCGCGTTATACTGCCTTCCCATCCTAGCTCTGACATCTCCTCCCTGGCAGCCTTGTTGTCGGCCCGGTTAAGGGGCGTAACGTGCTGGGTCTCTGCATACACCTTGGAGATCAAGACAGACGGTTATGGAGCGAATCTACTGGGGGAATCTGAGGGAAGGATGGAAAATGTGTGACCTGGGGATATTATTGTTGTTACATATGTGGCCAAAGATAGCAAATGTATTATCAATAAACAAGCCTGAGGGAAATAAAAGCCCATTTTTGTGCCATGTTTTAAACGCTGGTAAGAAACGGTGGTTGAATATCAGTGAGAGTACTTGCTTGTTTGAGGCTGAAATGTCTTCTGAATTGATTCCGGATTCCTTGGGAGTGGGATTTGTAATGTGGGTGCTCCGATTGAGAGGCAGTGGAGAGGACAGGAACGATATACAGTCGGGGAAGTCGGGAGGCTGGACTGCAGCTCCATGGAGAATGTGGAAATCCAATAAGGGAATTGAGATAATATTTGCGGCCCAATAGTAATGTATGAGGTTGGGCAAGCCTAGTCCACCTTTCTGCTTTTTATCTTTTCAAATACATCTTCCATGTTGACGGATTCGATTTGTTCCATATAAACATAGAGATGTATTTGTTCCACTGTTTAAAGAATGATTTTTGTAGAAAGGGGGGATCATATGGAACAAGTATAACAATCTTGGTAATATAGCCATTTTTACAGGACTGATGCTCCTGCTAAAGAAACAGGCAGATTGGAACACCGTGCCAGATGTAGTTTGTGTGGTCCAGTAATGGTGTAAAGTTGTGTTTAAGGACTGTCGGGTTACACGTATCCCCAGATATGTGAAGCACTTTAATTCCACTTTAAAGGGAAACTGGTAATTACTTTGCTCTCTCACCCTGCCTATTAAAAGGGAAAACTAAGCTTTCTGTCAGATTTAATTTATAACCTGAGAACTTCCCAAATTCTCTGAGAACCTCTAGTGAGGTGGAGTAAATCATCTTGAAGTCATACCTTGTGGATGGTTTCCCTCATCACTCTGAGAAGCGATAGCGTCGAGCTGAGTTGTCTATCCCCCTTTTCAAATAAAAGCAGGGATAGACAACGCCCTTGTCTTGTACCTCTTTGAGAGGGAAGCAGCTGCAGGTTGTTATTAGTGTTGACAGAGGGTTTGGGTGCCGGATATACAGTAAGATGTTGATCCAGGAGCAGATAATTGGGCCCAACCCAAATGTATTTAGTAATGCAAATAGATAGCCCGTCGCAATGCTATCAAACTGCTTTCAGCATCCAGGGAAATAATAACTTCAGGCTGGCAGGTTGAGTGTTCTGAGTATAGGAGGTTAAATATGCATCGCATGTAGGGCTGTGACAGTATGACATGTTTATTACCGCGGTATAAAGCAACGTATAACCGCGGTACTGCCGTTTACCGACGGGGGAGCACTAGGATAACATTTTAATGAGGAATATAAATATATTTTGATATGTGTGAATAGTCCAGATACGGACAAAGACACAGCTCTCCCTGCGCCCTGATCGGAGAGCTGTGCCCTGTTCATATTTGCATTTAACAAATCCGATTTGACTGACAAAGTTGGTTACAGCCCTAGAAATAATTGTTATTCGGACACAACAAAAATCCCCCGTATGTTTAATGGACTGCCCCCCCCCGACCTACCCACCCCCACACGCAAAGCTGAAGCAACGAGCGGAGCAACCGAAAAGTTTCTCCAGAAGTCCTTGAACATAGGATGGAAGACACATGACGATAACTAAACAATGATTATTGTGTTTATATTTCATATCCTCCTGTTACCTTCACCAGCATTTCATTCTTTTGTATGAAATACAAAAAATATATATGTTGTCTGTATCTAGGATGAGCCGTCGCAATTCAGAGAGATGTTTAGTGCGTTTTCATACACTGTATATGATATTATTTGGCCCCTTAGACAGGCCTTCATGGACTCCCAAACAGTGCATTTAGAGATTCCTGGGGTGTTGTTTATTTCCAAGAATAGATTATTTGTGTCGAGAGGACACTTCTTCTCACTTTTCTGAATATACTACACGATAGTAGTAGAGGGTTGAGGCACCAAGTACGTTGAGCCGCAACGCTATCTGGGCACTTCATATCTCACTGAACGGGAAAATGATCTGAAATCACTACTCTATTGGGTACTGGATACATAGGGAAGCAGTCGTTCATCTAAGCAGAATCCTATCTGTCCTTGAGTAGGAGCGTGTATTGGAAAGAACGAGTAATGTTTATCAATGGTGTTGTTTCTCCTTCGGGGTCAGATAGATGTAGCACCGTGAAAATTAGCTAATTAATGTGGCTGATTTAGATAATTAACTGTTTGGTCTGGGATTAGAAGCCGCAGGTGAAGGACACAGTTGAACCCTATTATTAACTGATTCGTGTTAGGGTTGGGAAGGATTACAATAAGATGACACATGATTAACTATAAATCCCGCTAGAAAAGATGCTCGCTAGATAACCACGGCAACATATCCCTTGGAGCTAGCCTGGTTGGAAGCAAGCTAGTTTAAGGACGTGGCTTAGAGTATCACTGTTCAGCAGTCCGACACAAAACAGATCCTTTACTTTAGTTCCGGATGACAAGTTCTGCATTGTAATTGTGAAAAAAATACATTGAATGTATATATTTTAATTACCGCGTCCGGATGTCTATGATTTTTGCTATCTTCTTTATTGAGATTGCCAACATGCCTGTTCGCCCGGTCAATTGCATGCACGTAATTAAGAAACAAAAAAGAAAATAAACAATGAAGTGGATACGTGTGTGTGTGTGTGTGTGTGTGTGTGTGTGTGTGTGTATATATATATATATATATATATATATATATATATATATATATATATACGTACACACACACACACACACACACACAATATTTTCTTATTAACACAAAAACAGTATGACATCTGATGCTTCTGTAGAATAAACCCATTTACGTTCCCAGAATAACCTCTTTATGAAAGATATAGAATCAACCTTTCAAAATCAACTACATATGTAACATGCAGCCAGAGTTTCAGTTATTTAGTAATTACTGTTTTTCAACCGGAAAATGTGTTGAAGTCCGACATATTTAAGTCTCTCCAGGGATAATGTCCAGGGAAAATAATTTCCTCTAAGCACAATTTGAATTAGTGCGGGGTAATAAAACGATAACAACAATTATCGCAATATTATTTTCCCCTCAATACCGAAATAAATGAGGCTTGATCATTTCAATAAAATCTTCTGCAGATTTATTAATTTATTAGTCGCCTCAGGCAGGAGCTCAAAAAAGTAATTCCTCAAAAGTCCATGTTCCTGACCTCGCCACAGACATCAATTTATTTTTAAAATCACAAACATAAATCAGCGTTTTAAGAGTGTGTCAGAGTGTGTGTGAGGTGAGGAGTTTCACCTGCAGGTGACTGAGGTTGGACACGTGGGTTCCACAACACATGTTTGCATCAATGCCCTCCATGTCGATGATCCGAATGGGCCCCGCGTGGTCGTCAGGCAGACCTCGGCTCCTCACCTGGTTCACAGACACAAGACATTATGCTTCATATATAGAGAAGTAAAGAAACATTTTTACATTTGATTTTGTTCCATTTCTTATTTATTTCACTGACCATACATATCTCAGGTGTAACTGTTAACATTCAATGTTGTCACATTCCTTGGCTTCAGCAGGTCTCTAAATTCCTCTATTGACATGACAAAATGACAGTGGTGTGTTGGGGCCCTATGGGTCCTTCGCCCTGCAAACACAAGGTCCAGTTGTACAAATCAGACAGTTTTTATCCCCTAGAATGTTTTTCAACAGATGAGGCGTGCGGGATGGCAGCAGGCGGTCTGCAATTTATATTTGCGTCCAAATTTTTGTTCCCTCGGTATCATCAAGGCTTAAAACAAAGTGATCACAAGGAAAAGATGACTTAATCATCTTTGTAAGATCTGTAATCAATGACCTTTGTAAAACATTAGCACATCATGAACATGCAGCATGATTCATTGCTGCACTTAATCTTCCTTGGAGGATTTAACCATGGCACCAGGATATGGAAATTTTGCTTTAGGAGGTCCATTTGTTGAAATCTTCATAAAGGCCCCCAAGTGCTCTCCTTGCAGCCTGTTAATGAGGTCTGTTTTCACCTACCAAAAGTGAAGATTTGTCTATATTTAGTAAATTCTGTTTTAATTTTAGATTTAAGGATTGATTGCTATCAAAAGCAATCATGACTTGTATCCTGTTCATGGTGGAGAAATCATGTTCACAGTTCACATTGACACCAGAAATGGTGAGCGCAGTAGTTTAAAGGAGCAATAGACAACTTTTTTGCTTTTACTTATCATTATGAAGTTAGTGTTGATTGCACAGAGTAATGGCTATAAAATAATGACTCCATCCGTGTTCAAATTGGTTCCCTATAATACTCAATATCACTATGCATTTGGACTACCACAAACTCCCGGGAAATGATCGATTTACGGCAGTGCGTCACAGTAAGTGCGTTAACCAATGCGCAACCGTTAGCGGATGGTGGCGGGTGGAGCAAATTACGCCAGGTCGATCATAAACCCTTGAATATAAAAGTGCAAAAGTTATCTATTGCCCCTTCAAAGTGACTCTGATTACGGATACCACGGTCGTGTAACGTCACCCTGATGACAATTGAGCTCATAACCGTCATCACTGCAAATAAAAATAAATATGCCTATGAAAAAAATTCAGAAACAAACAAGGCAGTAACTACATAAATAAATGTTGATATAAATATATAAATGGGTAAATATATGCCCGAGATCGGGCGGAGGTGATGGTGCATCCGAGCCCCACCTTGGCTGGCACGAAGATGGGATCTTTCATCATTTTCATTGCACCGCGGGGGTTCCTGAGACCCTCCGAATCTTATGCCAAGTGGTCATTTGCAGGTAGCACTCCCTCCCCCTCCCATTTGGAAAACAGTACTGTTAGATTTTAATTTTATTTTGAACATTTTGAATAAGCTATTTTGGATAACACTTAAGTTTTTAGAAGGTTTTTTCAATCAATTTTCCTGTTGACACCTTGAAAGGTGCCGTTATTTTTGGAGTTAAAAAAAGATTTTCTTCTGCGTGCCTGCATTCCTGGGGAGGTAATAACGTCTGACGCCCACCAGGGGGAGCGTAGAGGACACGTAGGATCTGGTTGGTAGTACAACGTCCGCGACAGACAAACAACCACAAATAAACACGACAACTGTTGATGCATGTGCCATCTTGTATCGCCACCTGCCACAGACTCGACTCAATCACGGGGTCTATTTGAAGCCTTCTATTTATCGTGTAGCATTATTTATTTATTTAACTATTCTTAACAACATTGTGTATAAAGTATTAAAATCAAGACATGTGAAAGTATCATGAATTGACAACTGTTTATTTATTGCCAGGCAACATATTCCACTTTCTCTTAAGCATGAGGGGCAAAGCTTTGGATTTAGACCCCGTTTACACCTGGCATTAACATGCATCTTGCTGATCCGACCACAAGTAGACAGCTCTAATGCCAGGTGTAAACTCACCCAACGCGTCCTCAATATGGTTTGACATCCGATCGCTCAGACCACATCCGGAGCTGGTCTGGGCCACATATATTCACATTCTTTAAGCAGTGTAAATGCAAATGTGTTCTGAGTCATATTGAAGGACCGCCTACTCAACTGACATCCTGCGCGTAAACACGTACTCATCGCGTGCCAACGGCGTCATATTAAAGTCTGGTCGGGATAGAGGGAAGTCTCCTCATTACAGAAGTGCAGGATTTGTTATTTACAAGAAAAGCAAAAACATCTAGTTTTTACTAAATTAAGTCCCATAGCAATGGAGAGATGTGCCGCGTCGCTGCTTCGGTCCACACGGTTGTCACTACTACACTCCACTGTCCCGATCAGACTGTGTCTCTGTCTCCCTCTCTCTCTCTCCCTCTCTCAATAAACTTATGATTTAAAATGACTTAATTTCATAAAACCTGTAGCCGCGGGTGAGGATGGTGCTGTGAGCGGCCGGCTGACGACATATTTAAATCTCTCCGGTCATAACGTTCGGTGAAAATAATTCTCTCGAAGCACAATTTGAATTAGTACTGGGTGGATCATTTCAATAAAAAAGTCCGCAGATCTGTTCATTTCCGCCCAGCAAGTTGCAATGGGAAGCCAATCAGTTTGGACAATCCAAAGCTGACTTTCACCTCTGACCAATTACGCTGGTCGATATAGAAATAAGCCCCGCCCCCTCCCTTGTGGACAGGTTGCACTTGTGTCAGTACACACGAAGAAGAGACAAAGCACAACGTCCAGAACTCTGAGGAGAAACAGAAAGATGATGTGTCGTTGGGACACATACATCCATAGTTTCAACCATCCACCGACCCAAAGCAGACTATTCATCGTGTAAAAAATGTCGACAAGACGCGCAACACCACAAACTTTTTTATTTAGACCGACTTGCAATATATATATATTTTTTTATTTGATCAAAATGTTATTTTAGTGAAATGTTAATTAACGCGGCTGCACTTGTTAGTTATTGTTCACATACGGAAAATGCTGTTAACTGACGGGACTTGTTTTTTTGAATATTCAACAAAAAATATTATACATCTATATGCCTTGACGATGTCATTCTCTACATACTTATTCATTGTTTTTAAGCTCAATAAACACAGATAATATTTGAGTCTCTCCTGTTTGTCAGGGACACGCACAAAGTTTTTCTAATTTAACTCTGGGACCACACCGACTGCACTATGTTTTTAGAAGTTTTTTGGATTCTTTCCAAATAAAGTGAGGGCGAGCTCCACTCCGCAAAGATTTTAGTTCAAATAGTAAAAACAAAAAATAGAAAATTAATATGTGGCGGTCAATGTTAATATTGCGGCAGGCCACCACAAATAAATCAATGTATCAGAAACACTGACGTGCATAACGTGGAAGAGAAATTGTCTTACATGTTTTGCGCCATCTGATCCGCTCTTCTGATTGGCCTTCAAAGCCAATCACATATCGGCCAATGACGATTGGTGGCCGATTGATTGGAGAACCCTTAATACAATATGAGGGATATAACATATTTGGGAGGCTCAGACAGTTTCCTGGTGCTTGCTACAGTGCACTTACGTAGGGTATGTTTTGTCCCTTAATAGTCCTGCTGCTTTCTAAACCATGTTTACAAAATCTGGCCTGATGTGTATAACTAGGCGCTGTGATATTCAATTGGACAAAGGGGGTAGAGAAAAACAAACATGAAATACTTGACTATTCAGCTGAAAAGTCTATTTATAGTGTAACACTTGACCAACCTTCTCCACAGCAGGGTCGTCTATAGACAGGAGCTGTACAGCGACCTGGACGTGCGCTCTGATCTTCTCGTTCACAGCTTCCTCCAGGGCCTGGACCTGGGCAGGCTTCACGCACAAAGTGTCCAGCTCGATAGTGCTGCGCTGACGCCCCAGATCCCTAAAACAGAACAGACCAGAACGGAAGAGAGAAGACAGATTCATATTTAAGAGGGAGATCATTTCAAGAAATCTCAGTGTTGAATTAGTGCTCGGGGGGGTGGTTACCAGGATGTGGTCTTATAACCAAACATTGTCTCTGCCAGGGCCGTGATCAGGTGTTGACCTGAGAATGAAGGTAAGGTATAAATTGGACCAGAAATGAAATCTTCAACAATAACAGTGTATCAATGCTACAAATACTCTCAAAAAATATCTAAACAACGATGATTCTGTATAAGAAACCCAATAAAATCTATATAGTCATATATAATATAATATGTCACATACTGGAAACCAATACCGATTTTACCCATTAATGTAATATAGTCTGATATGCTCACTCTTAAATATCGATCAGTATATCTTAAGCTAAATTCAATTTGATTATACATGAGATCAATATTTGCAGGCACCCTCACCTGAGTGTTGCTGCATGTGGTCGAACCTCCGGTCCCAGTCCACCTTCAGGTGCACCTCCTGGCCCACCTCTAGCGGGGACTCCACAAAGTGTACGGCCTCCGCCCCCTGTCTCATTACCCTCAACACCGGCACGTCTCCCATCAAGCCGTGGTCGTCTGGCTAGAGGAGCACAAAGCAGGACACGATAAACCCCTATGTTAAACCCACAGGATGGCTTTAGCAAGCGATCCATCAACACAAAGTTAAGCCCTCCTTGCTCCATAATTCCCCCTTAAATCAAAACCTGATTTGTACCCCCCCCCCCACTTGCTTATAAAGGTTGTTTATTTACCCACATGCTGTAAGTATTGATATGTATAGTGACTACTTACTTGACCTCCTCCTTCCGGGAACAAGATGGTGTCTTGAAGTTTAACATTGAAACCCTTGACAGTTTCCTTCTTGCCGTTGATTTCTCGCTTCAATTCAGCAGGGCAGCAGGATACTACGGAGGTGGCAAACTGTGACATTTGACACCGTAAGAAAACAAGGCTGGCGTTACATTTTTACCAAAGTAGTTAAAATACAAAGTCCAGTTTTCTCAACCTTTTTCCACGTCAAGGTCTATCAAATTTGACACGACTTGTGCCGGGATCAACCTTCACGAATTCAGCCCGATTTTGACGTGGCCAACAAATTTCCAGCGTAGGGCCCGAATATGAACGCTGAGCAAGCATGTTTACCCTGTGTATTGTGAAATAATCAACCAACAGTCGTGGGGTCTCGCATTGAAGTTTTTTGTATTTTCCTGCCTAGTCCTTCACGGCAGAATGCTTTCTGGTGCACATACCTGTATGTCAACATGGCGAAGAGAGAGAGGGATGCTGCGGTTGCTGCGGGTACTGCCCATTGTTCTGACACCCCATTATTCCCAAACCCCAATAGTCTGGAAAATGTCCCATTGCGCCTGGGAAGGTCTGATGACATTATTCTGCATAATAATTAGGCATGTGCTCCAGGTACGTCTGTGGACAGGGGCTCTGTCCCAGGTGTTATGCTGAATTCGGTGCACCACATGCACCTCGCAGGAGCGCGCACAGCTAAAGCGGATTATTTCTACGATACTGTTTAAACATGATATAATCTTCTCGGTGGGTGTTTATCAATGATAAGAATTTATCTGACATCTATAGTTTATGGACGTTTAGAGTATCAATGTTCGATTAAAAAAAATAGATGGATGCAAATGTCCCCAAAGTTTCTTTTAAGACACTTTGGGGTCAAACACTGTTACCAGCTCATATTTTGGGTGTTTTGGCTCAACAATGTGAGTTTCATACATCCAACACTCGACTGGTCTGAAAAAACAGGGGGATGCAAATCTTGGCAGGGGAAATATCTGTTTTGCCAAATAGTGCATCCACCTCTTAAGTTACTTTTCAGACACTTTGGGGTCAAACACTGTTACCAGCTCATATTTTGGGCTGTTTTGACTTGACATTGAGAATTTTATACATCTAACACTCACCTGGTCTGAGAAAGGAGGGGGATGCAAATTTCAGCAGGTAATAAAATACACATTTGCAGAATAATGCATCCACACTACAACTTTATTTCCCTATGAACCAAATGATTTTATGAGCTTATATTTTTGTGCCATTTTTGATTGACAGTGTGAAAATCAGGTCAATAATGACCCAAGCTGAAATAACAGGGATTACTTGGCAGCCACAACCAGTTACGCGCAATAATGCACTCCGCCCTTAAAACTCAGCAAGGACACTTCAAATCAGCACATGCTTTATTTGATTAAGTTTGGCAGAGTTACATTTCAGACCAATTGTATCTTTATTGTTATTTTTTTTAAATAAAACATTGATACGCCGAATGTTTATAAACTAGACACCATATTTCTCATCATTGATGCACCCACAAAGAATTTAATATATTTTTTAGACAGTGCGTTGTCAAAGAAATAATCCGCTTTACCGGTGCACAGTCCCACGAGGTACATGTAATTCTCGCAGAGCGTGAAGAATTCTGCATGACCGGCTCCATCGGAGGATACCGATTCCATCCGGTAGGCTTGGGAAGACGGGGAGGTGGAAGTCGAAACCAGTTTGGTTTGTATGTCCATTGCCGACACAGATTATCGAAACGATCACATCTTTACTAGAACAGGTCTACAATGACTTTTTCTTTTCGGAACACAGGACCGCCAGCATCACACGTAGCTGTAGCCATGTTTGTTGACAGTTTCTTGACCCCCGCCGCGATTTACGTGATTTTAGCCTGGCTCGCATATGCCGGCAAGATATCAAGCAGGTTTAATATGTGGTCGTGTCAGAATTGACACGTGACAATTAAGGAGTGACGCAACGAGCTACAGCCAATAAGAGCAGACAAGGGGTGAGGGGGAGAGATGGGAATGCATGGATCAGTGGCCAGAAACAAACAACCTACCTATATTACTTTTCTTCTCAAGGTGCGTAACATTAACATTTCTTATGTAAGTTCCGCTTTTACTCATTGTTTAACAGTGATGAATATAATAAAAAATAAATAACTTAACCCTGCACATGGTATCACGTTATTTTCTGTGTCAATTCTTGCATGTGTTTTTGTGAAAAAAAACGTAGCTTAGAGATCCGACAGGCTTGTCTGGGATTCCTCCTGGTGAAAGATCTTGTAATGTGTGACCCCATGTCGCCGATCAGTGTAGTGTGAAAAACACAAGACACAAAGTTGTGTAGCGTGAACAGTGCAGCGATCTGACGACTTTGAAAGTCGTAAAGCGTGCCCATGACATAATCCGACAAGAGTGACCATTGTGAAAGACAAAAATATTATGTAGTCTGATCCCGGCAAGAATAATACAGGTACTCCTCACTTAACGACCGAGTTCCGTTTCTAGAAGCAGGTTGTTAAGCGATTTGGTCGATAAGCAAGGACCCGTGTTATTACACGGTAGTGAATACTGACAGACTGTGGGAACGAGACTGGGACTGAGAACGGTGACGAGATGACGTATAAAGTGTATATAATATACATAGTATATAAAGGGTGATGCGCGATGAGATGCTTGACGCAGAGACGCCGCGGTATTGTACGCAGCGCACAATACAGACTGGTCAGAGCTGGTCCTCAGTCCGAACAGTCGAGCGCTGGGGGTCCCCGGACCCCATGTTGAGAACCGTCGTCTACGGCACCCGGTTGAAATTGACATGTTACTTTGGAGAGGTCCGAAGTTGTTTTACTTGGAGAAGGTGAAACAATAGAACTGATGACTTAAGTTTAAAAAAAAAACAAAAAAAAAAAAACGAACCATTATGAAACGCTTGGACGTGTAGTTAACGTGCATTTCATTGGAATGGCACGCACGTCAACTCCGTAAAACGTCATTATCTGACGTTTCGTGCGCCACACAATATTAGCTACCGTTACGGTTAGTTTGTGCTGAATGGCCGCTTCTCCGAGCGTGCCTGCCGTTCAATACATCACCTAGATAAAGCGTTTATACTCTTCCATACCTCCTTCATATAGCAGTCCCTCTGACACTGAAAAGCCATGTTTGGGGCGTTGGAACGCAAACTGACGGACGCTTGACGCTAACCGTGCTACGCAAGCGCCGGCGAGTGGAGTCGTACGGAAAGCCACAGGGTACACGTTCCGACTTCAGAGCCGTTTGTCAAATCACAAAAACGCTCTACGAAACACGTGGTTAAAGTGCAGCTGCTGCATTCCGTTGCACCTTGGAACTCGGTTTTCCCGTCTGAGAATAGATCGCGATTATACGCGTTTTCAAAGAGACATCGATGCAAAGGGAACTTATTTTGCATGCATGACATTCGCCGCAACGCCAGGTCCGGGAGCTCGACAAACTCGGGCCTGAGACAACTGGGCCAAAATTCCGCTTTGGGATTCCGACTTTTAAATAACGTTCCTTTCAGCTCCCCTCTCCAAGTAGGAAATCGGAGTTTTCCGAGTTCGGATTGCGACGAGATGCGGCATTATTCTTGCTATTTATTGGAGCGTAATTACACGAAATAACAGTCCTTCCTCTGGTGTGTTTATTTTTCCATTTTTATTTATTTAAATGTTGGATTCAATATTATTGTACATTGAGGATATCGTTTTCACAGTCCAATGTTTCTGTTCGCTGTTCCATTCGCTGCACGTTTCCCCTGACGTCGTATAATTTTACGATAAAAATAAATTGCTAAATAAATATAGCCCTTTCACGCGTGTAAAAAAAGCTTTATTAAAACACCGGACAGAATACTCTGGTCTATAAATAATATAAAAGACCATAAAAACAGCCTGAAACAACAAATTGGGGATCATTCAAAAACGGTCTTGAAAAACGTAAATTAAGAAAATACATATTGAGTTTATATATATAACCGTAGTCTCTCTCTCTCTCTCTCTCTCTCTCCACACACACCCACTCACCGGTCACTTTATTAGGTACACCTGTTCAATTGCTTGTTAACACAAATAGCTAATCAGCCAATCACACGGCAGCAACTCATTGCATTTAGGCAGGTAGACATGGTGAGGATGACTTGCTGAAGTTCAAACCGAGCATCAGAATGGGGAAGAAAGGGGATTTAAGTGACTTTGAACGTGGCATGGTTGCTGGTGCCAGACGGGCTGGTCTGAGTATTTCAGAAACTGCTGACCTACTGGGATTTTCACGCACAACCATCTCTAGGGTTTACAGGGAATGGTCCAAAAAGGAGAAAATATCCAGTGAGCGGCAGTTGTGTGGATGAAAATGCCTTGTTGATGTCAGAGGTCAGAGGAAACGGGCAGACTGGTTTGAGACGATAGAAAGGCAACAGTAACTCAAACAACCCCTCGTTACAACCAAGGTATGCAGAATATCATCTCTGAACGCACAACGCGTCCAACCTTGAAGCAGATGGGCTACAGCAGCAGAAGACCACACCGGGTGCCACCCCTGTCGGCTAAGAACAGGAAACTGAAGCTACAATTGGCACAGGCTCATCAAAAATGGACAATAGATGATTGGAAAAACGTTGCCTGGTCTGATGAGTCTCCATTTTAGCTGTGACAGATGGTAGGGGTAGATCTTGGTGTAAACAACATGAAAGCATGGATCCATCCTGCCTTGTATCAACAGTTCAGGCTGGTGGTGGTGGTGTTATGGTGTGGGGGATATTTTCTTGGCACACTTTGGGCCCCTTAGTTCCAATTGAGCATAGTTTAAATGCCACAGCATACCTGAGTATTGTTGCTGACCATGTCCATCCCTTTATGAGCACAGCGTACCCATCTTCTGATGGCTACTTCCAGCAGGATAATGCACCATGTCACAAAGCTCAAATCATCTAAAACTGGTTTCTTGAACATGACAATGGGTTCACTGTACTCCAATGGCCTCCACAGTCACCAGATCTCAATCCAATAGAGCACCTTTGGGATGAGGTGGAGCGGGAGATTCGCATCATGGATGTGCAACCGACAAATCTGCAACAACTGCGTGATGCTATCATGTCATCATGGACCAAAATCTCTGAGGAATGTTTCCAACACTTTGTTGAATCTATACCACCAAGAATTAAAGGGGTCCAACCCGGTCCAACTAGCAAGGTGTACCTAATAAAGTGGCCTGTGTGTGTATGTGTGTATGTATGTATGTATATATATATGTTGTATGTGTATATATGTATATGTGTATATATATGTGTGTGTGTATATATATACACGTATATATATATATATATATATATATATAGAACCGTTGTGTGTGTGTGTGTGTGTGTGTGTGTGTGTGTATGTATATATATATATATATATATATATAGATTTGCAAGTGAAAGTATATGTATTCCTCATGGTATCCACGTCCACGATTCCAGGAACAGCACCCTTAGTCCGACTGTGGGAGAGAGAGATGTTATGATTATCATTGTTATTATTATGATTATTTTAATTATAATCATTATAATTATTATTTACTATTACAATTACTATTGTATATGATATTATTAAATAATAATGAAATTGATATTAATTCTAACCTTATAGGCTAGTCAATTTCCAGGATCCAAATATTGAATAACAAAATAGAGATTCTAATAATTGCACGATGAAAAGAACAATAGAGGCAAAGGTAAAATCTGGACTTACATCACTAAGATCGCCCATGTCTGGGATCAGTCCTGGATTTTTGCAATTCATTTCTTGGAGCATCTGGGTAGGGGACAAATCAGGCAAAGCACTTCTGACAAAAGTTGAAGAAATAGTTGCCTAACTCTGGAAAGAAAGGGATTTGTGATATTTAACTGCTAATTATAAAATGATTATGACTCACATCCATGTAGTTGTCATACTCTGCCTTCCCCTCATCCTCTTCATGCTCCCAGTCTCTCCAGTTGTCAAAGTCCACAGCAATCCAACTGGCCTGCAGGAACACGGAGCAACGTCTTTATTTGGAGAAATCCCTTTTTCACACATTCCTTCTTCACATGTGCATTCACACATTACACAGATTAATACCCAGACACATTCCCTCAGAGTCCAATAAATGTTATTTATGCTTAACTTCATAAATGTATTATTATTATTATTATTATTATTATTATTAGTAGTAGTAGTAGTAGTAGTAGTAGTATTTATAATAACCATAATCATAACCATAATAACACTGTTATTATTATTATTATCTTTAGAAAATGTCAAAGTCTACCTTGGCAGGATCTTTCTGGAGACGAGGCCACGCAACATCTGGCTTTAGTTTTCTTATCAACATGTTGACAGTGCGGTCATAGACTCTTTCCCTGGAGTCCTTTATGAAATAAAGACAAAAGATAAAACTATAAGTGTATTTTCAATGCATTTCATTAACCATTTTAATGGATGTTGACATGGTTATGTGGTAATGTGATATATTGCTGGACATGGTATGACGTATATGACCATATAAAATGTCTGTAATGGAGCAAATCCAATGTTTCAGTGAAACTGGAGACATACGTTGGCGAGGACTTTGTCATAGAAGTGTAGCTCGTTGTAAATCATGTCATCTTCATCATTTTTGCAACTGTTGGGGAGAGATAATTGAAGGTTAGGAGTGCATAGAATATGAGTAACTATATCAACATATAAATAAGTACTCATTGCATTCAATAAATACCTAACTATATTTATTGAATAAATACCTATTAAACACTGTGTGGGTATCAAACTGAAAGTGAGAGAATGATGCAGTGAAGATGGGAAACAATCCCATAGGAACTCAGAAGTCACCTGCCATTTTGTCACCTCACCAAAAAATCATTTTGTCTTGCTGAATATCCACCTGGACATCCTTGGGCCTCTGCACCATGAAGTTGATGGTGACGTATTTCTTCCGGTCAAACCACAGTGCTCGTGCTGGTTGACTGGTAGGGGTTAATTGAGGAAACTGTGATCACAGCCGCATGTGCATGTAATGATATATTTTCTTTTCTTTTTGTAGGAAAGAAACGATCTGCGTCTGCCGGAAAATATTCACTCACACACCAATAGCACATGCTGGTGCCTGAAGCTCCAACTTCCAAATGTTCTATTTGACTTTTGGACTTTCAAAGAAACTTAAAAGACGAGTACTTACCAACTCTCAGGTCTGATGATCTTCGGCTTATTCATCTTTTATTGATCTGTTGACGTGACTTGCCTGTGATTCCTTTTTCTAAGACGGGTCAATGGTAGAAGCGTGTTCGCATGGGCAGTCTGCTCTAGACCCAGGGTCTACTATTTTTAGACCTTGTGGTATCAGCTGCTTGGGGGGGGACATAACACGCGCGCACACACACACACGCACGCACGCACACACACACACACACACACACACACACACACACAGGCCTGTCCTCCTTCCTCAGGCTCCCGCTGGAGATCAGGGGTGTTTTCTGGGTTCTCTACGACTCAAACACCAAATGCCTTTTTTAGAGGGGGGCAGGGAGAGAGGAACGCAGAGCCAACTGTGTTGTTAGGAAGATTGTGATTGCTTGTTTTTTGTGATTGCTTCGTTTTTTTGTTTATTATTTTGGTTTATTGTACATTGCCAATTTTGTATCTTTATTACTTTATTATTATTATTATTATTATTATTATTATTATTACTACTAATATTATTATTATTGTTTTAATGTAAGCTGCTGTAACACCACAATCACACCCTACCCGTTCAATTCTAATTCAGAGGGCTTTACTGGCAAGGGAAGCATACGTTTACATTGCCATGGCAAACAGAAAACATAAAATAAAAAACAACAACAAATACATACAAATGAGTAAAGATAAATTAAAGAGTACATTCTAAACATTGCTGTAAATAACAATTAAAAATAATAATATACATAATAAGTGAAGATCTATGTATGTAAAAACCCCAAAAACTAAAAAGAAACTAATTTCAGCTTGAATGAATCTATTGAGTGTTAATAACTACGACACATACCTTCTATCGTATTTAATCCGTGACAAGGCACATTGAAATAAAAATACATATTAAAAGGAAATATTATGATGGCTAAACCTGTGCGCGCGCGCACCCTGGTGGAGCCTCGCGGCGCATGCACACCGGAAGTGCAATGCTGCTTGTGGAAAATGTGGCGCGGGACTGGAGCTGGCTGTGTACACACAAACTTTTGCAAATAAAAACTAGAATCACGAAAGAACTCGTTTTGAGGCCATCGTCATATTCGGATAAAAACGCGGATACCAATACCATATAAAGAGGCAACGGCGTAGAAAGGGACCCCACAAGGAAAGCATGCCCCGTAGACGACAGGTAAGAGGAAAGAAAATATGTATGCCGTGCCCCGGATAGATTAGCTTAGCTAATGTGAAGCTACATAATAGGTTATAACACCCAGCATATCTTCTTCGCTGGCACTACTGGCTTTATCCCGGGATGTCGTTTAACTCCCTTCATGCTTAAATTCAACCGCCTTTAGTTAAAACCGTATTTAAATGTTACTGCTCAAATGTTTCACCAGCTGCCTCCTTATACTACCGGCGTTAGCTTATTAGCATTAGCTTGTCATCACTGGGTAGTTAGCATAAGCTAACTAGCGTTAGCGGCGGCTCATTGAATAGTGATGCCAGTTTGTTGCGTGGATTATTTGTGAAATTATTTGAATGTGCTTCGGCGTGTTTGCCCCGGCAGAGGCACGTAGCTGGGAGCGGCTCCGATGGAACGGAAGACTCCGACTCCTCCGCTGAACGAGAGCAGACCAACAGCTCCGAGAGCGACGGCACCACGGCGAAGAGACAGCGCCTCACCAGAGCCTCCATGCGGCTCAGCCAGAGCTCCCAGGGTGAGTCCCCCTCGTATGTATTGTCTCTGTGTGATCTGCGGTCCGTCGGCCGTTCAGACCGACGTGATATAATCGTGATCGCTCTCACCCCCTCCCCAGACACCCCGGACCCAAAGCGAGCCGGGGACAACGACGAGTCCCCGCCACTGACTCCCACGGGGAACGCCCCTTCCTCTGAGTCTGAGCTGGACATCTCCAGCCCCAACGCATCCCACGATGAGAGCCAGGCCAAGGACGCTGCCAGCCGGGAGTCCGACAAGGACCTGTCCCACCGCCCCAAACGCCGCCGCTGCCACGAAACCTACAACTTCAACATGAAGTGCCCCACGCCAGGATGCAACTCGCTCGGTAAAAAAACACTCGTGGAGTTGGATTTTGAGACCAAAAACGGTGACTTAAATTAATGATCTAGTTGTAGATTCAGTTTTCCCTCGCACCCGACGATGGCAATGGCAGAAAAGCTGACTTTTTTTCCCAAGTTCTGGGTTGTGATTAATGTCATGTGGATCCATTTTACAAGTCATTGCATCCCTGTCGAGATTTTCTTTACTTTGATGTATTTGTCTGTCTGTCTCCAGGTCATCTTACAGGGAAACATGAGCGTCATTTCGCTGTGTCGGGGTGTCCTCTGTATCACAACCTGTCTGCTGACGAGTGCAAGGTGAGTGTCCAGAGCATCTGGTTTAGTCCTGACATGATGCTCCATTAGTTGACTCATAAAGGTGAGTGGATATGAAGAAAGTTAATTTCATTCTTCCAAAATAACCATGGATTTGTGGCATTGCCATGTGATCTGTTGCTTCTTCCTGTTTTCAGTGTCATTCTTTTTATTTTAAATTGGAGCATTTTAAATTTGGATGACCTACAAGTTGTTTCCAGCATGTATAGGGTGAATGGGATAAAGGAGAGGACTGGAGTTGTTTGTTTATTTGTCTAAATAGAGGTAGCTGGGTCATAGTGAAAGACAGGGTTCTTTCCGGGTCCGGTTCCGGCTTGAGTTGAATTGAATTTTGTCCTCAGAAATTGAAGTACTGGAATACCTTGAAAATATTCCCTTTTGTGCTGAAGTGTTTGGAACAAAAAAAAAAGGGAGATCATAGAAAACCTGTGACATTTGCCCGGTTTTGTTATTCAAATCATAACGTTATAAAAAAAGTGCTCCAGAATCACTTTGACAACAAAGATGATGCCAGAGAAATGTAAATTTAATCCAGCATGGTTGGAAATAGACACTTTTAATAGTAGATGGCAATGAAATGACTATCTATCTATCTATCTATCTATCTATCTATCTATCTGTCTATCTGTCTGTCTGTCTGTCGGGGTTTCTGTTAGAAAAAATTGGTGCCGGTCAACCTGTCATGGAAGATTTCAATTTCCCGGTCAAATGGGAGAGATTCCGGCCATCTGTATCTATTGAGATTAAAAACATTTGATAGGTTTGAAGGCAGGCTATATAAATAATTAAATCATGAAGGCATGTTGATTTATAATATTCTTATTGTATATTTAAAATAAGTATACCATATAAATATTGAAAGTAGGTCTAATTAAATAATACATTTTGTGGTGTTGCACGTCTTGTCGACATATTATACAATGGATATTTTCTGTCTGCTTTGGGTCAGAACTCAAATATCCAAAAAAACAGCTAAACTATGAATGTATGTGTCCTTGTCGTCACATTACATCATCTTTCAGCTTCTCCTCAGAGTTCTTGTCGCTGCTCAGTGTGTCTACTATGTTTACAAGCGCAACCTGTCCACGAGGGAGGGGGCCTAATGTGATTGGTTAGAGGTGACAGGTCAGCCTTAGATCGTCCAAACTTATTGGCTTTCCGTTGCAACTGGCCGAACGCGAAAATGAACAGATACACGGAATTCCTTTTATCGAAATGATCGGATCTACTTTATTTCAACACAGAGGAAAAAATGTTGTGATGGTTATCGTTTTATCACCCAGCACAAATTAAAATTGAGCTAAGAGGGAATTATTTTCACTGGACATTATGACTGGAGAGATTTAAATAAGTCGGACTTGAACAGATTCTCCCTTAAAAAAACGGCAATTACCGGATAACCAAAACTCTGTGTGTGTACACTGTTCTATAAGGCGATTAAGATTATATTATATATTTAATTTATAAAGAACACATTGAAAATTGGTTGATTTGCGTGATCTCCTTGAAAATGGAAAAAATAGTGCTTGAAATATTATAGTACTTGAAACTCATTTAATTTCATTTTGTAATGCCAGAATGAACCCCGGAAAGAGCTTGTGTTTAGAAGTAAAATAAATGCACTGAGCTTCTTTCAGTCCGCCCCTGGCATTTCACCTGCTTGCTCTTGATGTAATGCATGTAGTTTTCTTTCCTACTTGGGCAGGTGAAAGCCATCAGCCGTGAGAAACAGGAAGAGGAGGTGAAGGGACAGGACGAGGGAAACACGCGCCACGCCACCCGGCACCAGGTAGGTGATCACGTCTCGAAGCTTTATGCTTGTTTTAAATGTTGCATTTTTAAGGCTGGAAATGTGCTAAGAATTGGAATTAACTCCTGATTTGGTGGATTTTTCATTGTTGAGGTATGAAATGCTACTTGTGGTGTTGACTCGTCCATCCTTAACATTGGGGTTGTAACATCGCATGAGCCTGTGGCTCTAATAGTACGTGGTACCAATGTGAAAGGGGGATTTGTTTCCTTTCAGACCCCCACGTCTAAGCAAAGCCGCTACAAAGAGCAGGTGGCTGAGTTGAGGAAGGGGAGGAACTCTGGGCTGCAGAAGGAGCAGAAAGAGAAGCATGTGGTACGTGAGACTGCTGCTGCGTCCGTATTGGCATACGTGCATGCATCTCAGTACAGCGAGGTAGCATGTCCGAAAAACCATAGCATACATCGAACGGTATTTGAAAGGTAGCATGACATGCCACATCCTGTGAAATACGTGGCATGCAAACACTGCACCCTACGCTGGCAAAATTATCCCGAAATGCATTTTCACACCAAAAATGCTATGTGGGATGTGTTTCTCAATATGTTATTGTTTTTGTCGTCTTCTTCCTTTTTTCACTAATTTAACCTTGGTTATTTAGGACTCTTATCTTGTAGATCTACAGTACATCGGATTGCCTTCCCCTTGAACACTATGACCCTATTATGCTTTTTGGGAAGTGTCCTCTTCCACCTTTGTGTCTAGCTTTTTATCCTCTTGTCCTTTTTTATGTTTAAACCTCATTGGTTTATTTGTCTTAATTTTTAAGCGCTTTGTGAAGAGGTTATTATGAACGCTACCCCACCCCACCCCACAACCTGTTGTATCTTCCTGATCCCTGTTCCCTTCCTCCTATGCGGTTCCCAGGAACATCGGCAGACGCACGGCAACACCAGGGAGCCACTGCTGGAGAACATCACCAGCGACTACGACCTGGAGCTCTTCAGGAAGGCTCAGGCCAGGGCCTCCGAGGACCTGGTAATTCATTCTACGACAACTAATAATAATTCATTCTGTAGTGTTGGAACTGCACCAAACATATAAACGATATTGTTCAGCTTTTTCCAATTTGTGATAAAACATTTTTTTAAAGACCTCATTGCATTTGATTGGAGTTTTCCCTCATTTGTCATCAGTTGTGTTGCTTGAAGGGTGAAAAATGTGAAATGTGTCCAACATGTCATTTGGGGGTGGGAACAGATCATCTTTCACCTATTGATTGCATAACCCCAGCCCCAGACACCTCCTCGCTTAAGTAGCACCGTTCTCATTGAGAAACCAGGTGCAGATCCTGTCACTCAGCCAGATAGCCAACCAGCTTGCTAGCCAACGTTTATTAAAAGTAGTTAAATGTGATGAAATTGCAAAGATATCAACAATATAATATAGCCATTGTGATAAATGTTCTTTTTTTTTTCAAACCTCCTTCCCAGGAGAAGCTTCGCATCCAGGGCCAGATCACAGAAGGCAGCAACATGATCAAGACCATCCTGTTTGGTCGCTACGAGCTGGACACCTGGTACCACTCGCCCTACCCGGAGGAGTACGCCCGGCTGGGCCGCCTGTACGTCTGCGAGTTCTGCCTCAAGTATATGAAGAGTCAGACCATCCTCAGGAGACACATGGTGAGACTCGCACTAAACTAGACTGACGGAACCATTGGTGTTGTCAAAATGCTTTGAATAAATGTACATTTTCTCATATCATGGTAACCTTAACCTGCGGTGAGAAATATTTTTACGTGTTGGATCTGGTAACTCTAGAGTAAAAAAACAAACAAACTTCAGCGTTCATTTGTTCCGTTAAATTTGTATTTTTGTTCCTTTCTGCCCACTCTGGTATTGTTTTATAAACAAAAACAAATATATGTCTCTTACTCATCTGGGGATCTTTTTTCTGTATTGTTGCAATAGATTTGACTGTTGAGGTGTGGACGTCTATTGATCTGTGTGGTTTCAGGCCAAGTGTGTGTGGAAGCATCCACCCGGAGACGAGGTCTACAGGAAAGGCTCCATATCCGTGTTTGAGGTAGACGGCAAAAAGAACAAGGTGAGGAGTGATTTCTGCTCGGCTAATCAAAGTAAGCGGTTGAAACAAACGAAGGATCTGTCGTAATAGCCCTCGGGAGTTAAATGTCTGACGTGCCGTTTCATCTCCAGATCTACTGCCAGAACCTGTGTCTACTTGCCAAGCTCTTCCTTGACCACAAGACGCTGTATTACGATGTGGAGCCGTTCCTCTTCTACGTCATGACGGAGGCCGACAACACGGGCTGCCACCTGGTGGGATACTTCTCCAAGGTAAACACAGCGAGTGATGAGATGGCTTTGAGTAGGATGTGCTTTCCTTCAGAAAGATAAGTTATCCGTCCCTGCTTAAGGGGGTGCGAATAGACAACTTGACCATAAAATTGTTAGATTCCATAATATTTTTCCATATCTATGTTGCCATGAATAAAGTGTGATTGAGGTACATTACCATCAGTTTGGCTGATGCATATGAACTGTCTGAAGCTTATTTTTTTAAGTTCAAATGTCAATAGATAGCTCTTCTGCAATAGGTAGACATATATTATTACACTATTATACGCTTATACAATGATAGCGAAAAAAATACAATTAAGATGTTCAATCGCAATTATTTGTATGACAATCATCAATTCATATTTCATGATTGTGAGCTACATAAATCAATAACATCAATGATTAACTCCTTAATTCCTGATTAGCTTTTCTTTTGTGTTAATATTGAGGGATTTAACTAATATTAAACAATTTGTAAAACAATCCATAAACCATTTTTATGCGCTCACTCAAATACATTTATACATGTAGCAGGTCAGTTTTTCAATCAATTGTGTTATTATTACAAGCATTTCATTATAGTAACTTCAAATAATCTGAATTGCAATTGAAAATCATATCGTTGCTGATCTAGTAATTAAGCGATGGAATTATAAAAAAAACAAACACTTTTTTTTTTTTCCCCCTGCCTCCAGGAAAAGAATTCCTTCCTCAACTATAACGTGTCATGTATCCTGACGATGCCGCAGTTCATGAGGCAGGGCTTTGGCAAGATGCTCATCGACTTCAGTACGTGCAAACCTCATCTCTCTTACTTTTAAACGTTCTTTAAGAAAATTTTAAGAATGAGGGATTTACCAATGTTCATGATTTTATTTGTTTTTTTAACCATTTATTCAATATTTAATGACTTGGCAGAAGAATAGTATGTTACCCAGAGTTTCCAGCTATTTGCCACCGAGAGAAACGTTGCGGTGTACTGTGTCCGGTGAAATGCTATGCTAGCACCATGAGTAGGCGAAACAGCGAGTCAAGTAGCCGGAGATGAAAGGAACTATGAACTGCGGGAGACTACATTTTTCCTTTTCCAATTCAGATCGGCTAAGTTTGTGTTATTTAGTTCTAGTGACCTAAAAATATTCCGTCGTCATTGTTTTCGAGGTAGTTGGAAATATCTAACAAATTATTTCCCTTTTTCACTTAAAGACAGCTGGCTCTAATGTAAAATAACATTTTACTATACTACATCATTTTGCAGACGCCTTTGTCCAAAGCAACTTCGAATAACAGGGTTTTTACCAGGTCCTTGAGGTGCTTGAATTTCTTCCTGAGAATGGCAGAGTTTCCGTAAGAAAGAATTGGTGCCGGTCAATGTGTCCTGGAAGATTTCAATGTCCCGGGCAAATGGGAGAGATTCTGGTCAAATATTATCTGTGTTTATTGAGCATAAAGAAATTGATAAGCAGGCTATAAAGAGAATGACATCATGAAGGCATGTAGATGTATAATATTTTTTATTGAATATTCAAAATAACAAAAGGACCTGTCAGTTAATGCCATTTTAAAAATAATTAAATATTGCACATATTATGATTTGAAATCAAATAATTTCCGTTTGAACAATAAGTAACAAGTGCAGCCGCTTTAAATAACATTTAACTAAAGTACAATTTTGGTTTGAATAAAATAATATATATATGAGAAGTCTAATTAAATAATAAAAGTTTGTGGTTTTGCACGTCTTGTCGACATATTTTACATAATGGATATTTACCGTCTGCTTTGGGTCAGAACTTAAATATCCCAAAAAGGATGTGTGTTCCTGTTGTCAACGATGCAGTCTTTTTCTGCTTCTATGGGTTCTGGAAGTGTGTGTGTGTGTGTGTGTGTGTGTGTGTGTGTGTGTGTGTGTGTGTGTGTGTGTGTGTGTGTGTGTGTGTGTGTGTGTGTGTGTGTGTGTGTGTGTGTGTGTGTGTGTGTGAGATTATATATATATATATATATATATATATATATATATATATATTATATTATATTTGAATTCATAAAGATCAAAGAAAATGTGTCGTTAAAAATAGTGCTTAAAAAGTACTTGAAAGTCCCTGAATTAAATTTTGTGATGCCAGAATGAACGCAGTCACAGCCAGCTAAACACTCGCTAAGAAGCTTAAAGTTGCGCAGACACATTTTTGTAAAAACCTTTCATTGAATGTAACGTGTGTTTTTAAATGTTAGAATAATTTGTGCTTGTGAAATGAAACCCTTGAACACCTCTATTGGGTTGAAGGGAAGCTAGAGGAATAACACACCCTGCTCTCTTCCCTGGCCTGCAGGCTACCTGCTGTCCAAGGTGGAGGAGAAGGTGGGCTCTCCAGAGAGGCCTCTGTCCGACCTGGGCCTCATCAGCTACCGCAGCTATTGGAAGGAAGTTCTACTTCGATACATGTACAACTTCCAGGGAAAGGAGATCTCCATCAAGGGTGAGTGGGACCAGACCACCAGGCCGCTGTGACACCTCACCTCACGTTGTCTTAGTGAAATTCTACACTCACAAACATTTGGCGCCGATGGAGAAACCAGGGCTGTGTTGCTGTATGAATCATAAAACAGTCATTCCACTCTAAGATACAAGACAGAATACTGTGTGACACTTTGACTCTATCACCGTAATTGTCCTTTATCATCTGTATGTACATCTATACTACCTAAGCGTACATATATGATGTGTTCCTCTATCTTAACGTTTCAGAGATCAGCCAGGAAACGGCCGTAAATCCAGTGGATATCGTCAGCACCCTGCAGTCCCTTCAGATGCTCAAGTACTGGAAGGGAAAGCACCTGGTGTTGAAGAGACAGGTGAGGTTCTAAATGTGAGGGCAGAGCTGTAGAGAGGCTCAGCCATTTATTGTGGTTCTTCCCAAAAAAACATTTTGGTAGGAATGGCATACAAAGAAAATGTGATATTAACATTTGAACAGTTTAACAGGTTTTTCAAACGTAACACAAAAAAGCTGTAACATGAAACAAACCTGCCATTCCTCAAGCTCATTCTATCTAAGTATTAATTCATATTCATTTTAATTTTAATATTTTTAATTGTCGAGAGGAGCTTCCAGGTGTGAGCATTTAATTTTCGACCCAGTTTGTGATTGCACATCTATCTGGATATAACTGGAAACAAGTGCCAAGAAAAGTCATAATTGACCAAATACCCTCCTAGGCTCCGTTATTGATTAAATTGGTTTGATTAACTTTCATTAGTTTGGTGATTTATTTGTTTTTTGTTTGTTTCATTGAGTTATGGGATTACTTACTTAAAATGAGAGTGAAATGAGGTCACAAGTTACGGTAAATGCTTATCACGGGATACCTAATCTCAAATGGACATCTTGAAATGATGTAATATGTAATAAACAGTCTAAAAAATGACTTTTCTTTTTAAAATATAGAATGAAGGGAAACATTCACTTTTTTTTTTTTTTTTTTTTTTTTTTTTCCATTTACCTTAAAATGTTTTGTCATAAAAGACAGTGATGGCCGCTCTAAATTCCTTCCTGTCGGTGAGCGTAACCCTCCTTTCACCTCTCCTCTTTTGGCCTCCAGGATCTGATTGACGAGTGGAAGGCCAAGGAGACCAAACGGGGCAATAACAACAAAACCATCGACCCCAGCTCACTAAAATGGACGCCCCCCAAAGGCACATGAGCCCCCACGCCCACTCCCCCTTCAGGCTACCCAATGAACTCGCCCACACCAGCCACAGAGTAGCCTTCCACAGCCAGCTAGCAGTCAATATCTATTGGTTCGTTGGTCATTTTTATCATCTCTTTCATCATTTTTCTTTTTTTTTTCTTTTTTTTTTTTACCTGCTTATTCCCAAGTAGCTCTCTTCTTTATCACATGGATTTAGTTATTTTACATTTCGGCATGTATTTATGTTTTAGAAAGGGGGGGGGGGGAGAGGGGAAAAAAGACATCCCTCGCCACGGGAAGGATTCACAACTGAAAAGGTTAGAGACTCACGGCTGTTTTTTGGTTTTTCTCCCCTTTTCTTTCAAAAAGAATTCCAGAGGTTTAGCCAAGCTATGATATTGAATGTCGTCACGTTTTTGTGAATGTTGATGAATGTTACAAGAAGTACACGCCTCCGTTTTGGCAGTTTTTAAATATATATTTTTTTTTATTACTCTCTTCAACAACAACAACAACAACAAAGTGCATTCAAAAGACGCTCGTCGCTTTTGTTTTGAGGTGGAAACGACACCAACCTCATGAACTTCACGACAATAAGCGGTGTGTTTCCGAAAGGGTAGAAAATGTTTTGTACGCTGTCGTTTCGGTTGCTATAAAATTGTATAGACGATGATGATGTAAATGTGTCGCTTCTTCTTCTAGCTGTAGTAATACTGGAGCTGGGCGCGACCCTCTCGCCAATCTGCACAAACACAGGCGGGGAAAAAAAAAAAAACCTAGTTCAGTATTTTTTCAAAAATGTCTCAGTGTAATAAATTTGACTTTGATTCCTCGCACGCAGGAAGGGGAACAGCCTCAGGTTTTTGTCTTTACCAGGTTCTCTTGATTCCTCCAGCACGTTGAGTGACGCGCCCGTCGCGGCCGGAAGCATTTGAGTCAAAGCTTCTGCAATAAACCAACAAGGACATCTTAGCAGGTTTTTTTTGTTTTTTTTTTCTCTCTCCAGAGAAAGATTCCACCAGTGCTTAGGGTTTTCTTTCATTGATATCTATATATCAAAAAAGTTGCCTTGAGATTATGTCTGGTTGTCGTCTTACCGCCACTGGAAATGCTCCTTCCCATCAGGCCCACAAACATCTCCCCTTTATTCCCTAAAAGTGTGAAAAGAAGTACTTGACCGTTATTAAAAGTAACTGTAAAATGATATTGACCGAAATATTAACTGAAATTTGCGTTTACGAGTTCTGAAGCGTATGACCAAAGATAATAAATTCTAATACATGTTACGGCACCTTTCAAAGACAAGGTTAACAACGGACCGCCGGCCCTCAAGGCCCAGTCACGAGCAATAAAACGTAATGAGACCAAGACGGTAGATACAGCGACCTCATAAAGAGGAAAAGAACATGAATTAGGGGGGTGAGAAAATGGCTGCGGACGAGCAATTCTGCCAGATCACACACCATAAACGGCCTTAAACGTGGTCGGTAAATTCTTCAAATCGATCCTAAATCTTAAAAGGTTATGGGTGGAGAGAGGCCAATACACGTTTCGAAAGTTATGTAAAGGTCACTACGACGAGATGAGAAAATGGTTATTAACTTACGTCGTCGGTCCATTTGTAAGGGCTGCTTTAAACCTGCAACACAGAACTCTTGTTATTGTTTATGGTTGAATACAAAGTCAAGTTTAAGGGATTATCTTAAAAGATCCACGTGATTAAAAAAATAATAATAATTAAATTGACATGTGTATCTTAACCGAGCTCAAATGCAACATCAGCAGAACCCAGTGAGATGTGGCTATTCTGAGCATCAGCGTTCTGGTTAGTACACTGGAAACAATACTACCTCATAGGAAACAAAATGCAGTTTACTTATTTGAAATATCAGCAAGGGAGCAGACACCTTTCATTTCATTAAATAAGACCTGAATAAAAACCTTAAAGTGAAAACTCCCCTTTTACTATATTACCCGCAGTAAAGTGTCAACACATTTGTTGGTATAGTTTGCTGGAATAAGGTATATTCCAATGTACAGCTAATAAATACATGGTTTTAACAGAATTTAAAGAAGTTAAAAATATGGCTCCCGTGTGTTATTGCTTACATGTGCAATAAAATGTTGTAATAGATAATACATAATAATAGATATATTTTTAATGGATGAGTGTGTAGGTACCTGAGCGTTTCCCCATCAGTCCGTAGAAGCGCAAAGCTTTGGATCTCTTCATGATATCTACCACTTGGCTGAAAGGACTCTTCTCCCCCGACTCGTCCTGGTAGAGAGAACCATTAACAATAATAAATAATATTGTTTAAAATGTAAAAAATTTTGAGTCATGCTTTTTAATTAGAAGAAAAAAAACAAACTAAACAGCTGACTGATGCCTACCTGCCAGTCTGAGGGTATCCATCTCCCCTGATCCCCACTGAGAGACAGCCCCTTATAGGTTTGCACCAGGGCAAAAGAAACCACCACGCACACCTGGAACCTCCAGCTCTCCATTTACAGTATTAAGTGTTGAGAAGGTCTCCAAGCAATGTCTCTGATGGAAGTGGTTGTTTTTTTTCCCCGTCAAATGATTTTTGTGCCATAGATATGGCTGTTCGTCTGGTTTAACAGAAACCCTGGTTCATTTATACCTCTGCACGCCACCCTGCTTAGGCTCCACCCATCCCACATGGTCATACTGGCAAACTGCATTTGATTTAAAAAAATAAATCAAAAAAGCCAGACAAACGTCCACTTTTCTCATAAAATGTTTACGACGTGGACCTGCTGCTCTTGGTTATACATGAACAGATATTGTATATGAATAGTACTCCGCAAATATAGCCACAAGGCGACCTGAAGGTCCCCGGTGTAAATATTTGTCCTACCGGATATGGACATCTTTAATTTACACCCGGAACACAATGGATCTGAAAATATCACCCCCACCCACCCCTGCACTCCCACTGCACTCCCCACACTCCCACTGCCTCATTTTGTGATGTATGTGTCTTTGATATGAGCCCACCCCGTGCCTTTGAACAGGGCTTTGTACATACGAGCTGCTTTGAGGTCAGGACTTTACAGCGGAGACAATCGACTCTACAGCTGAACATATTAACCGGCCTGAAAATCAACAGGTTTTTTTCAGGCCTTCTGTATCCATTCAACTGGTAGGTAGGGATTCAAACTGTAGACGATGCCCTTCTGAAAATGCCTAAGGTATAACATACAGCCGACCGGTCGTCATCGCAAAATAATTTAGGGTGGTCAGGGTCTTTTTATCACTCGGAAGGGGGTTATTTCGCAATAAAGACCGGCTGTCTGTGCATTATCCTGCTTATTTAATATTACTTAATAAAATTCCTTAGAGGTGGAACGTTGGTTTGAAGTTATTCCCATCCTGTAACTAGTATGCCTAGTTTAAGAGCTTCCGCTAAGAAAAATAGTCCTTTACAACGTAATCAACTATTCTCCCCCCATCACCCTTCATATGACAAACGTATTTACTGTTAATAAAGTGAAATCGGACATAATACGCATTCCTCTCGTCAAAGTCTTCCGTTCTAGTTTCTACGTAACGTCACAAGAATGGCGCCACTTGCCAGTGTTAGCATTAACATGCAGGCGGAGTGATGCGAAGGATGTAAAACCAGGCGGAGGAGTGGTTGCCTGTGGCAACGGTTCATTATTAAGAGGCAGAGGTCATTATTCAGAAATAACAGACCTCTGATTGCTGCCAGTAACCAACCAGAATTGACTATTTCCCCTTAACTTTCCTATTAGAAAAATAATGATTCTCTTCCTCTGCTAGTGCTGTTTATTCCGATAGAATGTTAATGTTGTCACCGATAAAATGTACTGATTGTAAGTCACTTTGGACCTACGCATAATAATGCCATGTAATATAATGTAAACAGAGCCATCTGAAAAATGTAGGATATTTTCATTCACACGCAGGCTACGCTATGCTACCTTTCCTTTTTTTTTTTTTCCTTTTTTTTTTGATCTTTCCTTATTTAGACATTTAGGTGCTCTGCTTATGTTAAAAAAAAAAAAAAAAAAAAAAGACCAAACGAAAAACATTCTGTCTATAGAGAGTCTTTTTATTTTTCGAGGGGCAATTACGCGTCAATCGGTGTGTGTTAAGGGCGTCCTCTCGAAACGAGGCGGACACACATCAAAAGCTTTGATCCGCGTGCAGGTGCTTCTCAGAGCCTGAGTGGCGCGGGGCAATTTGGCCCCCGAAAGCCAATTACACCTACGTGCCTTCTTGTGCGTACGTGGTCCCCAAACCCAGCGCTAGTGTGGAGAGGGGGAATCAAAAGGATGTGCATGGACGCATCTGCATATGAAATGGTTTTTGCCCACAAAGAAGCTCCCCTCGCATTTCCATGTCAGGCTGCACAAACGGGGACTTTTTTTTTAACGGCGTCGAAGAAGGTTTGAAAAAAGCTCGGGCTTCCGTCTCCTCCGAGCCAGGCAAACCTTTTTTTTCCCGAAGGTTTACAGGCCCGGGTGCAGGTGCATCGCGAGAAATGGAGCTGGAGCGGAAATGAGGAGCGGCGATCCCGCCGGGTCGCCTCCGGGGTCGTCCCTGGATTCTCTGCGAGAATCGATTTCTGGATTATATTGTCACGGCGGAAGATTTTAAATCGACTCCTCCGATGGGGAGAATGTGAAGGTCAAGAGGGCCGAGGCCGCCTCGCTGTCCTGCAATTTAACAATAATCATAAAGATATCAAATCTCACCGGGAACGGGGTGTCCTGGCGTCTTTTGAAAAATGTTCCTCTGAAAGGTACTTTGAGTCACCAAGTAATTATCCTGATTCATTCCCGTGAATAGCACATGATGTCCGCTCCTTCGCGCATTGTTCCACTTGTCAGCGACGCAGTTACAGCCGTGACCGTTTTTTCTGTTGTCCCTGGCGGAATAAAGCCCAGTGTGCGGCTCTGAAATTGAACACGACACGTTCATCTGCGGATCATTTGTTTGTGGCTTCCGCTAATACAAACCATCACGTGTTCTCCTTCCGTGACAGTGTCTAAATGGAAACATATTGTTGCTCCAAACATTCATTTCCTTTTTTTTTTTTTACTTTTTACTTATTCCCTCCCCCCCCTCATGAAAACACGGAAGGTACACCTTCCAAATCATCGATTCTTACTGTCTTGTTATACACCGCAGATAGACAGACGGATACATTTATATATATATATATGTTTTTACAAAAAGCAAACAAAACCTAAACAAGAAAAAAAAACAACAACAAACCTATAAATGAACAAGAAGATAGAAAAATAAAAGATTATAAATAGAAGGTATAAATACAATATTTTTCTAGATACATATAGAACATAATATATACAATATATTTTTTGTCAAATGAAGCTGTATGAGAATATGTTTAATCTGCACCGGTAATGAATAATTATATAGTGGCACATTAGGCCTTGCAATAACATATGTACTTTGAGAGCAGAAAATAATCAGTGAGGATTAAATGAGGCTTTGGCATAATTAATGCTGAATTTGACTGATTTACACTTATTTATAAACATCGATCAGCCACAACATTAAAACCACCTGCCCAATATTGTGTAGGTCCCTCTCGCGCCACCAAAACAGCTCTGACTCGTCGAGGCACGGACTCCACAAGACCTCTGAAGGTGTCCTGTGGTATCTGGCACCAAGACGTTAGCAGCAGATCCTTTAAGTCCTGGAAGTTGTGATGTGGGGCCCCCATGGATCAGGCTTGTTGTTCCGGCACATCCCACAGATGCTCCACCAGATTGAGAACTTACCTTGAACTCTTTGTCAAGTTCCTCAAACCATTCCTGAACTATTTTTGTAGTGTGACAGGGCGCATTATCCGGCTGAAAGAGGCCACTGCCGTCAGGGAATACCGTTGCCATCAAGGGGTGTACGTGGTCTGCAACAATGTTTGGGGCAGGTGGTCCGTGTCAAAGTAACATCCACATTGAATGCCAGGACCCAAGGTTTCAGGAGCATCACACTGCCTCCACCGGCTTTGCTCCTTCCCATAGTGCATCCTGGTGCCATCTCTTCCTCTGGTAAATGACCAGACGGGCTAAACTTCGATCCCCACACGCCTCAATGATTCATGGGCGCCCATGACCCTGTCGCCAGTTGACCGTTTGTCCTTCCTTGGACCACTTTTGGTAGGTACTAACCACTGCATACCGAGAACACCCCACAAGACCTGTTGTTTTGGAGATGCTCTGACCCAGTCGTCTAGCCATCACAATTTGGCCCTTGTCAAAGTCGCTCAGATCCTTACGCTTGCCCATTTTTCCTGCTTCCAACACTTCAACTTAAAGAACTGACTGTTCACTTGCTGCTTAATATATCCCACCCCTTGACAGGTGCCATTGGAACAAGATGAGGAACGTTATTCAGTGGTTTTAATGTTGTTGCTGATGTGAATAAATATATGTGTATACATACACACACATATATGTTTATACCGTATGTGTGTGTGTATATATATATATATATATATATATATATATATATATATATATATATATATATATGTGTGTGTGTGAGTGTGTGTGTGTGTGTGTGTGTGTGTCTGTGTGTGAGTGAATATACAGTATATGTATGTGTGTGTTATACAATGAACTTACTGTCCTTAAAATGTCTGCATGTATGCAGCTCTCCAAACGCGCACTAGGAGGCAGTGTTGGCTCACAGTTGGAGTCCCTAGCGCTAAAGCCGCTGCTATATTTTATTTCAAGAGATTCAAGATTCAAGAAGTTATTTTAAGGCAATATTATGACGAGGGATTGTGATTATTTGGATTTCAGTTAATGGAATGCAATTTTGTCATTGTTTTATGTCAAATTTATCAACTTAAAATCTACATTTTTATGGTTTGTGTCCATGTTGTGTTGTTTGTTATCTTGTATGTATACATACCAGTCAGTGTCAGTGGAAATGTGAAATAACTCAACAGAATATATTTTTTTGCACATTGATGTCTCTAAATTAAATGCTCATTAAATGTATGAAATGGAAGCTTAACTTAACGTCGAGCAGGTTTGAAGTATTGTCATAAAATAACCAGATAATGAGCCTTAGGTCAACAAACTGGCACATTTTACATATAAAAAAAATGTTTTATGGGCCTTAGGTCATGTGAGTCAATAAAACAATCAAGGAGCCATCCAAGATTTTGATCTAAGACAAAAAAGTATATTGCTATGTATGTATATATATATATATATATATATATATATATATATACACTTGTTTTTTGCCCTAGATCAAAATCTTGGATATATATATACTACTGCTACCACATACTATAACTATGCCTAGGACTCAAACACATTCCCTTCATGTTAGAATTAGAGTTGCTCTTTTCAGGACCAAACAGACATGTGGAGGAAGAAACAAAACCCAACACTCTCCCTCTGTACAATGGTGGGCGTTTCAGCCCTGTCTGCGTGTTAAAGTTATAATTTATCGCAGGAGTTTTTTCGCCGTCGGAGCTGGCCCCGAATGCCTTCGCTCGCTCTGCTCACTCCTTGAGTTGTTTTTCCCGTTTGGTGCCCTGTGGCACTCCACTGCGGTTCCTCCAGAGAGCTGTAAATTTGTCTCTCGGAGAGACTGTCTCTCGTCTCTCATCTCGCTCGTCCGTCTCCGCGGGCTGGTGGGGACCGAGGCCTCGCAGTGAGGCCCCCCACCCCCGCCGCCCCTTGTAAAGTCCGCCGAAAAATCATTGGGTCTCTCTCTGGGGAAGTATCAACAAGTTCTTCCTTAATGGCCCGAAATGAGAAAACTGGGTCACGGCTCGAGCCGGTGACACTCCGAAGCAGAGTCCAAGTTGCGTTAGCCGAACGCTCTGTAATTGTTTTCCACCCGCTAAATGATTATGGAACAAAGCGCAGCGGCGCCCCCCGCGGACCGGGCCTTTTCGGATCCACACCTCAGAGGAAATGTTCCACTCGAGGGGGTTTCACTGCGTGAAATGAGGCAACGCCCCGAGCTGACATCGCGTAGCCCGGAGAGAAAATACATCAGAAGGTTTTCACTCTTATCTCGCCGCTGTCGTCATCGGGACCCGGCCCAGTAAGGGGCGCCCTCATTGGTCCGTTCTCTTGTGCCTTGCGCGGTCTCCCTCGACGCTCTCGGCCTATGGCGCGCTTTCACTTTGCCCACGAGCCAATTGCTGCCGCTCCTCCCCAAAGCCTCAAGGGTTCAAAAAGCCAAGTGCGTAATTGCCCCCCTTAAATCAATCTGCAAATTTCGCGGTATCGCGGAACTGCACAAACAGTCGGCCCCCGGAGTCATCCCAACCCATATCAACAAGAGTGGAGACGTCGCCGGGCGTACACATGCGTTGTGCATTAGCGCCAGTGTGATCCGTCCCATCCATTTGTTTGACCTTTATTGGTACGGTGCTGTTCTCGCGGTTCCGATGGAGGGGGTATAGGGCCGAGGCCACACAGATAGAATCGATTTTTCGGAGACATTTTCCCTTCACATTTGCTCAGAACTTCTCATTCTTCTCCACCACCACCGCCACCACCACTCCATTTTCATGAAGCCGACTCAGCTGCTGCTTTTCCGTTTGTCCCTGAGAGACCGAGACGTCAGACTGGAGTGCAGGACTCGTCTTCCCGTCTCTCTCTCTCTCTCTCTCTCTCTCTCTCTCTCTCTCTCTCGACCCCCAACAACTGCTCCCTCCTAGTTCCTCGCAAACTTTGATGCCATGGGCTTCTTTACGAGTCCAGCTTAATACACGCTCTCTCTCCCTCTCTCTCCCTTGCTTTCTCTGTATATTTTTGCTCTCCCCGCTCCCTCCCTCCCTCTCTCTCGCTCGCTCTCCCTCTGTCTCTCCACTTCTCCTCTGACTGCTGTATTTGCAGGCAGCTTTAGTGCCAGACACCCTGAGGCAGCGGTAGCGCCAGCAAGTCTTCCCACCTCTGTTTTTGTGGTGAGAGATGACATGTCGAAGCTTTGAAGGGCAGGAGGAGGGAGGGAGAGGGGGAGGGAGAGGGGGAGGGAGGGGAGGAGGATGAGGAGGAGGAGGGGAACACATCACTCGGCGCAGTGGGGAGAGAGAGAGAGAGAGAGAGAGAGCGAGAGAGAGACTGATCTGGAGAGAACGTCATGTGGCCGGCTCTCCGCCCATACTCTCTCTCTCTCTCTCTCTCTCTCTTTCTCTCTCTCTCTTTCTCTCTCTCTCTCTCTCTTGCTGTCTATGTGGGAAGGGAGGAATGGCGACAGGAAGGCAACCCCTCCTTCTTCCTCCTTTCCTCCCTCCCTCCCTCTCTCCCTCCCTCCCTCCCTCCCTCACTCGCTCGCTCGCTCACTCACTCACTCACTCACTCCTGACACCCCCCTCCCCACGTCACACTTAACCCCATTCTCAGCCTTTTCTCAGAGTATACATTTCTATTGTGTCATATCAATTCTCCTGAAATGCAAAGCACTCTTCACCTCACAGCCCCCCCCCCCCTCTCTCTATCTCTCTTTCTCTCTCCCTCCCTCCCTCTCCACCCCCCCCCCCCTTCCCTTCACAGGTGTGCCTCCGCACAGCAGGCCGCTCGCCCGGTGTTGAGGTGCAGCCGAGTGAGCAGCGGATAAAACACGTTGGATTTGAGATTCTCTGGCGTTACTCACTCCCTCTCCTGAATGAGCGAGACGTTGGTACCTCCCTAAGCCGCCCTTGCCCGTAGGCTTTATTTGCGACGCCCCAACAGCCGCAGGTTTTAACAATATTGTGCGTTTGTGTGTGCGCCTATGTATATTGCATGTGTTTGCTCTGCCTATCTGAGCAGGAGCTCTAGCAACCGCAAGATTGACATAACAACCGATAAAAGGCAGCAAAGGAGCGGAGCAAAGCATCTGATCAGCGGCAGCTTTCTTTGGGAGATAGAGATGATAGCCACCGGAAATTGCAGGAGACAAATGTTCTTCTAGCTGCGTGACGGCCCCCTCGTTTTGACACACACCGCTGACGGCACACCAACCTCCCGGGGACATTCGGGAGCATGTACTCACGAGCGGAGCAGACGTCAGAGCTACAGCTCAGCGCGCCTGCGGTAGCTCGTCCTCCCAATTTTGAACCATAGGTTTCCTCAGAGTTCCCGATAAACCTTTTGAAGTGCTCGCTGATATTGTCCCCTTATTTGGACAGTTTACTACACGCATGAAGTGATTCATATGATATGTGTTCTGATGTCCTCCAAGCGCTGCTGTTGTTGTATGCATCTCGCCGGCTGCGGCTGCCATGTTTTCCGTGTTGAATGCCAATATACAAAGCTTTACTAATGATAGTGCTAATTGACTCTGGAGGCGTTGCATACAGTACACCCTGTTTTCCCCTTGTTCTGATTTGATCGTAAATGTGTTCGCTTATCCCAATCACTAAAACTGATTGGGCCGGTTGTACTATGGGTTGCACTGGTACATAGTCCCGTAGTGGCCGACTCTCTGGTCTAAGCACAACGTATATTTCCAGTTCGGCAATTAACTGATTGCTCTTGTTTCCTTTGAGTTGTTTTAGGAATTACAAAACCATCCATTTGTCCTGGTTTTGGAAATCAACATTTGAATTTTAGAACCCGATGACTTTGTGTATACAGAGACTCGGAAACCACAAACGCCGAGAGTGTGGATTTAAACACGGAAACAGACACGGAAACACGAAGCATGAACAAATACAGCACACACACACACACCCACACACCCACACACACAGTGGAAGTAATAAAAGCTTCTATTGACTTGGATTTTTGTCTCTCCGTCATATCCGCGCGGTCTCACGTGGCTACAATTTGAACCTCTACCCCGACTCGGTCCTGGAGGACGAGACGAGGGGAGCTTTTTCCAACAAGGTATTCATCAAAGCGGAGGGACGACAGACACACTACATGAAACGGAGACAGTAGCCTCTTTGAACCCCTCCCCCCCCAAATGAACATGTTATTGTTCGAGGGCCGCTCAAGCAGCTTCTCAATTGACGGGCCAAAGGTGAGCAGGAGATAACGGCGATAGAGCCTGTCGCATCCCTACAAAATCCTTTGTTTTTGTAGTAGATAACTGACCTAACTGCTGCTCTGGTGAACTCACCGGGTCCTGTAATATGTCTGTCTGTGTGTGTGTGTGTGTGCGTGTGTGCTTACGTATTTGTATTCCAACAACATGTGCATGTTTTCGCACGGCCCTGGACCGTCAGGAGCCAATTCGATATTTCAGTCATTGCACCAGGGCCAGATTACAGGGCGAAGCAGCCATTACACACGCCATCAGCGGGACAAGGTGTTATTATGTCTCCTGGTGTCGGGGGAAAAGATGTCAGAGCGACTAGTCTCTCGATTAGTGTGTCATTCTCACGCAGAAGCCAGGGATTGACCGATAGGCGTCTGTTTACATCCGTACTGCTTCGTCACGAGTCTTTCTTCCCCATTTGGCCCCCACTTCTGTACCTGGAGGATGCAGCAAGCGCCGGTTTTTTCAAATTTTAGCCTCATGTAAGACATCCAGTTATGTGACCTGTCATCCTATGGCGGCATATACTCCCATCTTCCGATTCAACATGTCGCGGAGAAGAAATCACCTCCCCACCGGCCCTTCTCCGGACCAAGTGTGTTAAAGGCATCAAGAAAAATGCCCATTGCCGCAAATGTGAGCGAGCACATAAATTTTGCCCGGCCTCCTTTTCTTTCTTTCTTCCTTTCTCCCCCCTTCCCTTCCCTCTGCCTTTCTTGTCTTTTGCGTCTGAATTTTCCATGGCCTGGCCTCCCCGCTGCTGAGAGTGCGTTTCCTCAAAGCCGCAGTGTATTTTGAAGCGAGGTCGGCGGAGAGGCTGGGGCTCCAAAGGCGAGCACAAGACTCCCAGTGTTCCACTGCATGGCTTGGTGCTTGGCACAGGCTGCAGACCGGAGAGGTCCGGCTAACCACAGCCAGTATATATGTCTGTGTGTGCGCTTGAGTGTGTGCGGACGCTATACTGTATATTGTTTGTGTGTATGCGAAATGTTTCGCAGCGTAACGTTTTTATGTCTTCCATCTCTAATGGCTGCGTGGAAATAGCCGGAGACAAGTAAGTTACGCACAATTCGCTCCTCTAGGTGTGAGTCAGCAAGTCTCACGTACTTTTTCTCTTTCTTTTTGTTAACGTTAATGAGCCCCCCCCACACACACACACACCTCCTGCCACCCCTACCCGCCCCACACCCCTTTCCCCCACAATGGTACAGTCCGCTTGTTAGCGAACTGGGAGGGGAGCCCAAACGCGGCAGACATCGGACAAATCCGCGCAGGAGGAAGGAGAGGGGAGCTCCTTCCAAATTGGTTCCATACCCTCGGCTGACAGCGGTGAGGTCATCCTCCCCCCTCCAACACCGCACCCCCCCCCCCCCCCTACCCAACACCCCCACACCCCCCAAACCCACCTCCCCGGTCATAGAATAACAGCCCGAGATGATGATAGCGAGACAGCGACGCTGACAACTCTCGGATTTCATAGCCTCGCTGTAGCCTGTCGTTAGAGACCTCTACAGAAAAATGTCAAGTTTTGAAAGTGGGGGGAAATAGCCAGTATTCCGTCCGTGCCCTCACTGGGACCTACAGTACTGAACAAAAAACGGACGCCGGGCGGCTTCTGCACATCAAAAGCCTCGCACTTGATTAACACATATGGATATGACATTAATCTCTCCGGGGATCCTTTAAGTGTGCTGGTGGAAAGCCATCTGTCTGTCTTCATCCTCGGTTGGAATATCCTTCCTCCCCGGGGTCTGGAAGTCTAGGACGCAACACGCGAAACCGCAGTGCATATAAATAAGATGGCCGCTGCACTTCCCTCCCTGCCTTTGTCTGGTCGGGACGCTCCGCCGAGGGCCCCCGCCAAGTTGAGCATCTACATTTGGGTTTGGCCGTTCCCCTCGCCCGGGCGGCTCGGCTCGGCCTGGGCCAAAACCACAGGAAAAGGAAGAGAACGGGGCCCTTTCTCGCTCTCGAAACACTTGAAAGATATTGTCCGGGGTAAAAATGGCCGCCTCGAATGGCGATGACTCTATTGCCTGGGCTAACAAAACCAAAGAGCTGATTTGCAGTCGAGTTTAGTTTAGTTTTTTCCCCATCCAGACTCTGTTACATGCTTCCCATAGTTAATTTGAGTCGCAGGCTAATTATGTAAGAGCAGTCGGAGAAGGCAGTTCCGCTTGCCATACACCACCTGTGTCATTTTCAGGGCCCTCCCACGCAGAGATACAGGCGATGGTGCTGAAATGTACCAGTTTATTGGAGAGAGTGGTAAGATGTAACCAGCTGGGAGCAGATGGACACATGTCATGACAGAGGCTCCCCCCCCGTGTGTGTGGGGATGGGTGATTTACCCGTGCTTGTTGATTGTTCTGATGAGCAAGAGGCGTACAGCCACCCCTGATCCCGGGCCCAATTCCCTAGACCCAAGACAGGTGTGGCTGCTAAAACCACACCATCCCCACACCACAACTACTTTTACCGTTTATTGCCATATTCAAGGGTCACGTACATATGGAAAACCCTTTCAACATTGATGAAAATCTTCCATAAAGGACTGGAAAAATAAATGCAGCGTAGAGGTTGCATTGTGAGGAATGGTGGTTTGTTTGTACACCCTGAAGTATTACATCCATTTTCATATTAAAAACACAATGAAAGGTCTTAGAACCGTTGCCAACTCGGTCTCAAGTTACCCATAGATCATCATTGGATGCAGTGTCACTTGTTTGAGGGGATAATTCATTAGTGCTGCAAAGTTTTCAAATTTTATTGCAGTGGCTGAGACGTTCTCAACTCCTTTTAAGACTTTTAAGGTAGCCAACGGAAGATAAACTGTCGGTGGCTCCCGAGGAAATAGGAACTCTTTGGTGCAATTACGATTCAGTGGAAGGCCATTTCAGCCTGCCATTCAATAAGTTAGTGTCAGCGTTTTCCCAAGCCTGACCCCAAATCAGTTTCGCAACACTGGCAAACAAAACAGCTGAATTGTACTCATCTTGTACCTGCAGCGGGGGACGCTAAGCCGTGAAATTGAAGTGATATGGCTAGTCGTGGAAAAGGGCCTCTTTCCATTGCTATGTTTTTCCATCATCCCATCGAAGGAACTTTATCCTCTTGCTATCAAACACACACACACACACACACACACACACACACACACACACACACACACACACACACACACACACACACAACCACTTACACAAATACACACTACACACATCGTTTGCTCCGCCTTCCCATTGTCGCGCTTGTTGGCTTGTGTCTCTGACAGAATATAGATGCTTGGTCTGTGTGGATGCGCGTGTGGTGTGTTCCTGTGCACTTATCTCCTTTACGCACAAGCACACATTACGTGCATAAGTGAGCGTGTCTCTTTATGTGTGTGTGTGACAGCACAGCGCCTGTGTACAGAGAAGGACCAGCGTCAGGGAGTTGTGAGCTTTTTGATTCTCAGGTGCCGATTCAACGAGTCAATGTCGGAGTAAAAAACACAAAATGCCATTGAATGCTCGCTTACCGCAATTAAGGGGCCTGAAACATGACAAACAGCCCCACTGAATCATTATTCCTGTCACTTTGTTTTTCGAACAGGTTCCGTTCTCCTGGTATCCCTCAATCCCAGATTTGTCATTCGGACTGCCAGATGGCCACTTACTCTAACCCTTCACACTGCTCAAGTTTGGCGTCGCACATGATCATCTGAGTCACTTAGAACCTAAGCCTTTTTTTTTTTCCTGCCAAAAATGACATATCCCAAAAATGATTCAGCCATATCTCCACAGCTTAAAGGCGTGCATACATAGTCCAGAATAAATGAAGATGGAGCAAGGCAAATATTACATAATTTCATCCTCGCCTAGAGTTGTACTCCAAATTTGAAAGGCCAAAACACCATTATAACTTAGATCATTTTAACAATGATGCACTTGAAACTCTTCTACTCCTTGATGAAAACTGTACCAAATTTCATCACAATAAAACCAACGGCCAGAGGTTTACAGAAGTTTGACTTGAGCTGTACCCAGAAATTTTCTGCCTGTTTTACGCCATTGATATCCATTACTGGAGGCTATTTGCATACCCTTTAGCCAATATATTCCATCAATGTCTGGCTGCTTAGCAATGGAAACCCATTTGAAGAAGCTCCAAGCTCCAACACCAAACAGCTCTTAGAATGAGTGTCCATCTACTCATGGCCGGATATTTGCACTTATTCAGGCGCACATGCAAACGAGGAGAAGCATGAATACATGCAATACCGTGCATGTCTAATGTAATGTAATGTAATGTAATGTCTGTATACATATAATAATGCTGATGCATTCTTGAATGTGGGCTGTACTCTGGTGTGTGCGTGTATGTGTGTGTCTGTGTGTGTTCTCCATGTGAAGTGTACCGAGGGGCACCTGGCCACCCCCACCAGACCATGGGGCCCTGTGAAGTGCTGTAAGCGTGGCCGCTGTGGTCGCCCATGGCGACGGGAGGTTTGCTCCACCGCACTTCTAGCCCAGGCAGCAGACCTCAGAAAAGGAAATCGGGTCGATAAAATGGTAGGGTTTGCTCCCTGACTATTTACAGAGCCCTGTGCCGGTCCAGCGCCACCCACGATACTCCATATGAGAACCAGAGAGTGTGTGCTTGCTTGCGTGCGTGTGTGAGTATGTGCGTGTGTGTGCGTGTGCGTGTGTGCGTGTGTGCGTGTGTGCGTGCGTGTGTGTGTGCGTGTGTGCGTGTGTGTGTGTGTGTGTGTGTGTGTGTGTGTGTGTGTGTGTGTGTGTGTGTGTATGTGCGGGTGTGGTGCCTGTGGTGTGCTGTGTGTTAAGTGTCGAAGGGGAGGGTGAGGATTGAACGGGGGTGGAGGGTGGGAGAGGGAGACGGAAGGAGTGGGGTGAGTGTGCGTGTGTGTGTGTGTCTGTGTGTGTGTGTGTGTGTGTGTGTGTGTGTGTGTGTGTGTGTGTGTGTGTGACCATGACCATGATGACACTGTGTTTGATTCTTTTGCAAAGTGCATTCATAGTTTTCTTTTGCCTTCAGTGGTGTTTAATGATCCATTTATAAGCCTGATATCCCATTATCATATACTTCCGAATATTTGCTGGCTGCCAAACTCCAATGTGTTGTCAAAAAAATCGTTTGCAGGGCCGGTGTAATTTTCGTCGTCATTTTTTACATCATCCTTTGGCAGACGCTTTTGTCTTAAGCGACTTCCAATTATTCATACACGATGGCACGCAGCCATCAGGAGCAAAAAGGGGTTACAGTACTTGCTCAAGGACACTTCAGCACACCAACTCATTAACACCTCCTCACGCACTGACTCTCCTTTTACACGGCGTGCTCAGGCTCTTTCACTTGTCATTAACCGCAAAGCATTTATCACTGTCACATTTGTGCCCTTGTTTGTAACGACGGCATACCTTAGCAGAGAAAGAGTCAGACTTGTTTTTTCTTCTTCTCCACTGCCATTTATAAACATTGGGCTTTTTTATATATATACGGCTGTCGATTATGGAAATATGATGAGCACACGGAGAAGAGCGGAGCCTCAGATTAATGAGAAACCTGCCTGTAGGAAACTCTGGTTTTCAAGTGAGGTCATGGGCATTTCTCTTTCAATGGCCATCAATTGGGTTTAGTGGTTTCATGGTCGTGCGCTGCAGACTTGGAGGACGCCGCTGGAACGAGACGCCGCATCAGATTGGCAAGGAACTGCGGAGACGCTGAGTGTTCACGCCGGCACTGCTGTCATTATTTCACCGTTTCAGCATTTCATTGATAAAACACAACACGGCATTTGAACAGATATGGATTTGACTGCGGGGAACAGGGAGTATAGATTGACAACTGATAGAGAGTTGTTAGGTCAAGGTGTTGTTTTTTTTGTTTACTTAAAATGCAATTTGTTGTTGGAAATGTTTTACATTGATTATTACCAGTTATCTTTGGCTATATGCATTTTCTTCTTCGATGTATTTTATCTTTGCCGACAGCAATAACATAATTCTTGTAATATAACCATATTTTGACCATATCTATAGTTATTGTAATTGTATTACATCTTTATTTCGACAAATAAAATAATGTTATAATATCATATAATTTCGTCAAGATAATGACAAAAATTGTGGATTCCCCCATCCTTTCCCGAGAGAGTGGAATTAGAGTATAATTGGATATAGTGTAGGTAGAATAATTTAGTGGTAGGGTAGAGGTTCAACAGGGTAGATGTAGAGAAGTAGAGGGAGGTAGAGTAGAGGTAAATCAGAAGTATAATAATAATATAGTAATAAATAATAAGGTAGAGTAGAGAGGAGTTAGAGATAGAGGTAGCATTGAGTAGAGGTAGAGTTGATGTAGAGTATAAGTAGAATAAATATAGAAGCAGAGTAAAGTTAGAGTAGTGGGAAGGGGGAAGTCGAGTTGAGTGGAGTAAGAGCGCTGGTGGAGAAGAAGTAGAGGCAGAGTAGAGGTACATGTATAGTGAAGGTAGTGAAGCGGTGAAGTTGAGGTAGAAAAGAGGTGGAGTAGTGTAGAGGTAGAGTAGTAGTGGCAGGGAAGCGGAACAGCAGAGGCACTGATCCCCTCATCGATTCGTCAACCGTCCTTACGTCAACACTTGAAAGACGTAGTTTGACGGCAGCCTCCCTGCGTCCACATCTAGCCGCTCGGAGTATTCCCTCCGCGGCACGCTGTCGACATTTCTAACAGCCGGTAAGCAGGTAAACAAACTCTTAAAACGCCCACTCAGGCTCAGGGACGGGTCTGCAGCCACCCAACGGGAGACCTCCGGCGTCTCTCAAAGTCTTCTTTAAGGCTGCGAGTATTAGGACATGGTTATTTTAGGCCGACCCGCTCCAGAGATCCAAATTACAGTGCAGAGAGTAGGGTGTGTGTTTGTGTGTGTGTGTGTGTGTGTGTGTGTGTTGGGGGTGGAGGGGTATGGGGAGGGGTGCTGAGAAAACCCAAGCAGGTCGCACACTGTGTAATTTTCCTGTTTCTCTTTCAAAGGGTGAGGTAGTCCTCGAGGAAGCCCTGTGAAATTTACAAGCCCTCCGGTGAGGCCCGCTGACCCCACATCAACTGGAAGGGGGGCGGGAGCACCGATGGAGCCGGCTTTCTGTCAGCGCCTCCACCTTCGCCGAAGCTCCCGCGGTCCCCAAGGCACAAGTTTAGGTCAGCGCTCTTTGGATTTTGACTGTAAAATAAGTCAGAGTTCACGGCGGATCTATTTATTTTCAGCGGATATCCGGAAGTTCGAAGGACTGTGTAAATCTCACTGAATGCCAAGGCGGGCGAGTGACAATAAAGCGGAGCCCGGTGAGGTCGCCCTGAAGGCCGGGCTCGCCACGCCTGGCCTCGGTTTCGATTCCCCAAATAAAAAAGCGGCGTCGGATGTGCGGGAGCCTAAATAAAGGTGCCGCCCTCCTGCCTGAACAAGAGGGAAGGAACGCGGCGCTCGGGAAGAACAGAGATGATCACCGCTTTGCCGGCTGCCGTGTTTGTTTGTACCTCCAAACGTCTTGGCCGTAATTATGCCAGTCTGGGAGAATTACAGGCAACCCGACATTTACCTCTGATAGGCACAGCGATCCACAAACACCCTTATGTGTTCTCCATTAAATGCTCCCCCGTCTCTCCCTCGAGCGCCGGGTTCCGTATTAAAACTCCTCGAGAAAGCCTTTTCCATTTCGCTCTGCGGCTTCGTCTGATTCCGGCCTGCCGAAGCCGTGACGGCCGTGTAATTAAGAGTTAAATGTCACGCGCGAAATTAGGACACGGGCGATTTGTTATACAGGAAAGGAGACGAGCCGCCGTGACACGAGTGATTGATACGTACACGGACAGTGTATCGACCCCGGTCGCGAGCGTTCATTATGGCCGGCCGTGCCTTCTTTTCCGCATCGAGCGCGCTACGACAGCAACGCCCGACATGTGCCAGAACCTCCATACTCCTCGTTTTCCACAGGCCCCCCCGGTCGCTGTGTGTGTGTATGGGGAGATGGAGAGGAAGGGACGGGGGAGAGAAGGAGGACGACGGGAAGAGGGGAGAAGGGGGCTGTGCGCTGCAGTGCGGCTTGCTGGGTAATTATGGGTGGCTCGCTGCAGCTCGGCTGGCCTGGGCGGGTGTTGGAGCCAGTGGGTCTGGCACAGGGAGGTCTGGCCACAGACCCCAGTGGTGACGGCATGAAGTCTGGGGCGAGTCAGAACACCAGTCCAGGGTTTGGAGCATTCCTTGCATTCCCTCCTCCCATGGCTGCCTGCCCATGTGTGCGTGATGGTGTGTGTTTGTGTGTATGCATGTATTTGTTAGTGAGTGCCTGTGTTTTTGCCTGTGTTAGCTTTAGCATATCTACGCTAATGTGTTTGCCTGTTTTCACCATGCCTATACCGTATATGCTGATGAGAGAAAGAGAGTGATACTATGAAGCCGTGATGGAGAGTTCAGCCGTTTTTTGAGGATTCGGCTCTTTACGACTGACGGGGTGAAAAGATTTGTTCAGTTCTCCGACTCCTCTTTCCTTTGGTTCAGTCGGTGGAGCGATTCAGAAGAGCTGGTTCGCCGCTGAGTCGTGAATGGAATTCCCTTAAGAACCGATGAACTCTGTCAAAATTGTGAGAGGTGTCATCAGTTATATTCAATATGAATTATGCCAAATGCCTTCACCCTTTCACCCCATTGATTTGATCGTCTTTATGTTTGCGAGTAGGAGATTTGCGGTGGGGCTTGAGGCGCACGCTTCACCAGCGACTCACGGACCTCGTTCGCGAGCCTTTCCGGAGTCATTGCCTCTGCTTGTGTGACCATGTGTGAGTCGCGACCCAGGGCTCTCGCCTCTTTCCGTTCGAGAGTCGAGTCTGAGTTCAGCCCGTGTGTCCGGCTGTGTCTGGGAACCGACGACTCATTTGCCGTAGCGACTCGAGACTGCCGAGTCGTTTGAAATATTTTTTTCGCTGCGAACGAATCGTTTGCGAGTCTTGCATCCCCGTCACTACTATGGAACGAAGAAATACAGGACAAAAGGCAAACAAACCGCTGGATCAGAGTAAATGTTCTTCTGTGTACTTTTACTGTATGTGCTGTTTTATATGGATTAGAAAAGTTAACGTGGGATTCAACCGAAGAAAGGTTTGTTGTCAAGGAGTCTGCCATTGATGACAAACAGAAGTCAAAACCTTAAGCTCAAAGGTTCAGTCACGCTTTGTTGACAAAATGATTTCGCCGCCACCTGCGTTGTGGTGTTACTCCGTTGACGTTGAGGTACATATCTATACATCCATCCACATATTATATAAAAACGCAATACCGCTCAATTTAAGGGCTCAGGAAATCTAGTCCACTAGTGGTAAAATAAGAACTAGAACTCCCAACTCATATCCAATAGATAACATCCACCACAAGCTGCTAGTTCATTGCTACCAATATATGTTGGATACTTTAGGTAATCATTAAAAAACAAAAAAAATGTATTTTTTTGTTTGTTTTTTTAACATTTTTTTTTTTTTTCCCCAGGGTAGCTCTACAGACAATTTCAACATGTTAAGTGAGTTGTGGCCTTATGTTTTCCCTTAAACACCACTTGACCTTAACTGAGATGCAAAATATCTCTTCAGGCCAATAATTAGGTGGAAAGGGAAACGAAATGAAATCCTTCTGGGCAAATTCAGTTTTTAAACCCTCAGTTTTAAAACACTTAACCCTTGTAATATGTTAGCCAGATTTGTACTCAAATTTAGCAGTTTGTCATCGCTAAAAGACTGGTTAACACACTTGTTTCAGCCTGAGGTCAGGTGACTTTGTTTCTTCTTTCTTCTTCTTTCTCTGCCTAATTTGTCATCATGAACTTCTATACAGAATATTATTGACATCTTGATGTTTTGTTAAGCACTTCGCAACCCATTTTGATGCTTCGGCCAGTTTTGACCTCCAAAGGAGAATAGGTCTTAATGAACTACTACTAGTATAAATAAGATCTCTCTCTCTCTCTCTCTCTCTCTCTCTCTAACACACACATCTCTCACCACAAACGTTAAAGACCACCCTGTTTTATTTGAACTAAAGGTACTAAATATATTTGATCTTCAAAAAGATAACCCGTGCCTCATGGACACACCATGAGACAGATGCGGATCTACTGTACCTTGTGGGAACTGACTGCTGCTGTCTGAGAGGGCCAGAACACACTGACATAAAAAGGTCCCACTCATCATTTACTCACTCAGTCACTCAGAAGCAACGGTCAGAAGAGGAACTGTGCAGAAGATTCTCCGTCGATGAAGCCCTCGCTCTAATCGGTTGAACGTTGAACGTAATTCGTAGTGCACAATGAATCATCCCCTGATGGAGAAGAGGAATATACACAGGTTGAAATTGAGGCGATGCTGATGGAGTGGAAACAGAGCGTGGTCACAAACCCCCTCTGTGCAAGTCAGGGATAGACCGTCGGTAGAAGTACAACGTCATCAGATTGGTTCCAGGGCCGACACTGCACCAGATCTTCAACTCTTCATACCGCAGTCAGTGGAGAGGATTATGCTGGACAACACAAACCTGCTGCTTTTTACTATATATCCATTTACAAGAGCTGTCCTTGTATCAAAAACGAATTCAATTAAATTATTCATATGACTGTTTTGAGCTCGTCAAAATAAATGTTATGGTGCCAAAACTGCTCCTCATCAAATGCAAGACAAACACTACATGTGTAAGATGCTAAAAACCAGCAAATAGAAAAATCAACACATTATGCACATAATGGCCATCATAGTCAGTGGTGTAATAGCAAGGGAAACCTGTCCTATGTGGAGAAAAATAGTGAAATATCTGGCCAAATGATGATCTTATGAAATAGTTACTTTTTGGTTAAATATGCATATCTCACAATTATGAGGTGACTTTCATAGCACCGGCCATTTTGAAACAGTATTCATTGGTTGGTAAAACATTGAAACACAATACAAGGCTATTACCCCACTAAGATGAGCAGTTAGTTGAAACAGTTGTGGATTGAATCAATCCCCTGAAGTATTTAAGATATATATCTAAGATGTTTCACCCGAGAAGAAGAAAAATACAAGCCAGCAGAATGAAAAAGGAATCTTATAAAGATGATAAAATGTATATCTTTTAAGTTATTATAATATATTTTGAGAAATATTGTGAGATAATGATATTAAAAATATTCTATTGTAAAAAAATATTGTCATCTGTGATGTATACTGAATAAACTACACAGCCTGTGCATATATATTTGTGTATATTTTTGTCTATATTTTTGCGCAAGTCGATCAACACAAGACAAGTCATGTCGGCAGCATGGCACTGAGAACATGTTTTTGTTAATACCACCGTGACGTCTTGGATTAGTTTTTGTGCGTTTGTTTCCACAGCGTAACTGAGTCCGGCCAAGCGAGTTCCGCCACAAAACAAAGCAGCTGAATTTGAATGCCGTGGGCATTCTGTGGCCCGCAGTTGCAGGTGAGCGGAACATTTTCTTTGTTTCCGCATCATCCCGCTGCAGACTGCCTGAGGTAGTGGGCAGCGGCGAAGTCGCCTCGGCGCCCTAGGAGCGTCGGTTCAGAGCCCGCTGCGTCGCCCGCCGACAACAACAGGGCTGCGGCGTGTGCGGATGGGATGGGATACACAGCACAGTACACTGCAGTGTTACTTGCCCGATGTACCTGCCCTTTGTCATCACCATCGTAAGGCTGTTTTCGCTTGGGATTTTTTATTTGTATTTTTGTTTGTTTGAATATTATTTGCAAAATAATGGTTCACTTTGAAAGTCCCCTTTTATGAAAAAAAAAAAAAACAACAACAACTGAAAATGTATAAATGAAGTTAAATTAAAAAAAAAAAAAAAGGAGAACGCACAATAACACACATGTAGCGACCGCCCTTTGTTTTACATTGCATAGCAATGTTTCACTGGGAAAATTGAAAGCGTATAAATGAAGTTTTGTTTCACTCTGAAAGTCAAAATTTTTTTTTGTAATAACCGAAATGTATAAACACACATCCCCTTAAGAAAAAGCGACAATAACACACTGGCATCCATTTAGTCTGCGTGCGTTTTACAACTGCAAGGCGGATCCTATTTTAAGCCTCCCGATGTCGAGCTACGGCGGCGAAAGAATAAAAAAAAAACAACAACCCAAAAACCGAAAACGGAGAGAGGGGAACCTCCTCAGAGATGTCTCCATGTATCATGCTCAAGGTACGAGCGGGCTCAAAATAGATCCCCAGAGCGGAGGGAGAGGGACACCAAAATCTTTTTTTTTTCTAAGCCCTATATTCCTCACTTCCCCAGCGAAGCCTTTATTTTGAAAAAGCCGGGAGAAGTGGGTATTTTTATACGGGGCTGTGTGCTGCGGTTCCCCCACAATTACAGAGTGGCAGCGCTCAGACTGGGAGGCGGGGGGGGGACATGAGGGGACCAGCCCTCCTCAGCCTGCCTCTCACAGATACCTATATTACATATATTCATGCATATAGTCTCGCATGTACTATCAAGTCATTTAACGCTGTTGTTTTAAACTGTGTTTTTATTTAAATGGGGTTAAACTATTGCACCGATTTTTCTTTTCATTTTCGCGGAGAAAAACACCCCCCAAAGCATTTACTTATTTCGACTTTGCACCGACTCTGAAAACGCACCCCACTGCCGGGTCCGGCCCCGGACGATCCAGGTGTCGCATCGAGCCGCCCTTTCCTGTATATCTTCTTACAACTTTCTTTTTTTCCTGTTGTTCCATTCTCTCTGAATGACAGGGCGCTTAAAAAAAAAAAAAAAAAGAAGCCCTTTCATGGTGTTTGATAGAGCTCCCAAAACTTACTTTTTCATAGGCAAAATTCATTCATAAAATCACAGGTTTATTAGAGAATATGTGAATAAGGCAGCATTTAACGTATGCTATATACAGCATACATATAAAGTGTATATACTGTATGCAACTTCTAAAGTTTTAAAGTAGTTTCCAACAATGCCACTTAGCAGTTGCTTGGCAACAGTGGCTTCCAGTCATAGTGTCAGTACCAAACTTTTCACAGCAGTTGAAAGATTTGCCCTAACGCATCCCGGAGCCTCCTTGGGACGTGGAAATCTGGCACCGCAGAGCGTCATGGCTTTTCGCGTGCGGAATCCAACTCTCCATTGCGAGGAATGGACTTGTGATTTGTTCTTGACGTTTGTCGCATTCGGTGTAAAGCCGATTTTAGGCATCGGATGACTAAAACGCATCTTTGCAGTGCAGTCTGCAAATAAGCTAATAAGATAAGATAAGACAAGATAAGATAAGATAATATAACCCTCTATTAAGCCCCGGTGCCACTATATATCTATATACGTATATGGATATGCAGTATAGCTGAATCCATCCCTGTTGAGCGAAAACGTAAAATTGCAGTAATGCCGAGTTTCAGCGTGTTGGAGTGTTGGTCTGTGATGTTTCCAGCGGTTCTGGCGTGGGCCGGAGCTCCTCTCTGCAGTCGGGCTGTATTATGGTCGGGATATAAACAAGGATTTTCAGGCAGCGAGGGCTCTTGCACAACCGCTGCACGCCACGTAGGAGAGAACAGTGGGAGTTTGTGTTTGTTTCTCGGACGCCGTGTTGGATCTGGCGTCGGGCTCCCCGGGAGTGTGCGAGCGCAGGGGTACGAGGTTGGGGTGTGTGTGTGTGTGTGTGTGTGTGTGTGTGTGGCGGGGGAGGGGTGGGGGGGGCGGGGGGGGGGGGTTCACGTGGTTTGTGGTTCCATGGGGGGGGCTTCTGGAGAACTGGAATCCACCCTGATCGCCCACCCGACACACACACACACACACGCTTTTATATTGCACATATGCTGTGCATACGTACATAAACTCGCAAGGGGCCAAAACACACACATGCACACACACACACACACACACACACACACACACACACACACACACACACACACACACACACACACACACACACACGTAAGCGCACGCACACCCCCCCCACACACACACACACAAACATGCTTTTCCAACGTCTTTCTTCTTCTTCTTCTTCTTCTTCTTCTTCTGCTTCCTCTCGTCTTTCTCCATAAGTTTAGACCACTCCAGTTATCGCCTCACGTGTGCTGGCCCTGCGTGCCAGCCAAGCAACAGGAAATACAAGCCAACCTTGTTTACGAGAACGACACATGACGCAGTCGCGCTGAACACTAGAAAGACTGGTGTCACAAGCGCAGAGCTGAATAAACACCTTCCCTTCACAGAGCGCTCCAAAAATCGGATCGCAGCAAACCTGAAAACAGAAAAAAAAAAAACAACAACAAAAAGAAGCACATTAAAAGCGTTTCTTGGATTTCATTACAGATGTCTTCTAGGAAAATTGGATTTTCGGCAATGAGCTATGTCAGTTTTGTGGCTCGACACCTTCCCAGGACTCTCCATCTTCCACGCTTGTTCTCTTCTTTCTCCCGCACCTGGATTCCGTTGCGCATATGCAGCGGCATCGCAAAAAAAACTGCAAAGCAGCTTAATTTGAATCACAAAACCTGCATTTTCTGCGCACATTAAAAAAAAAAGATATATCATGGTTTCGAGGTGGAGGTGAGATGTTGAAGACACTGTGGGCACCGGGGGCACCGGGCGAGAGTATTGTAATATAGCTGATACGGTTTCCAACATGACTGGAAATAAATAGGAGTAATTTGTGATGTCACATGTTTGGTGAAAGCAAGAGACGCTCCCAGCCTGGTGAGCGAGTGAATGAGTTATTGTAACGTGAGCAGGCTGTAACAATACCCAAACATCTCGCTAAGTGGGGTTTTCGTTTTCCTGCGGAAAATGATTACTGTTAGGCAAGGGCATTTGTATGTATCTATGTCGAGTGCTACCGCTCCATCTGTTATCGTTGCTTTTGACACCTCAGATAGTATTTCAAGTGAACGGAAAGGAAATGTCACACAGGTTTTGGGTTTTCCAAATCACCAATGTGTCCTGTTTTTCTTTCTATTCATCCATCCATCTATCTATCCATCTATGTATCCATCTATCTATCTATCTATCTATCTATCTATCTATCTATCTATCTATCTATCTATCTATCTATCAAATTATCCATCTATCTATCTAGTATCCACTAACCTATTATACTGTATATGGCGATACCTCAGTATTTGTCGTTGGTTGTTTTTTTTTACACCCAGCTGCTTTGTCTCAAGAGACATCTGCACACCAACTTTATTTTCTTTATCTCTTCCTCTTCTTTCGGCACTCCGCAGCAGATCAAATAGGAGCTGGTCCCGTCACCTGTCAGAGGAATGCACTAGCACTCCCATCCATCAGCGGTTTGACTAGAACAGGCATAGCCCTGGCCCACCGTAGGCTCTCTGAACGCCACCCTCAGGCACCGGGGCCCGACTAGTGGCTTGGCTCGTCAGCGTGTTTGTGTGTATTTGCATGTGTGTATATTTGTCTATGTTGGTGAGGGTTTGTGTGCTTGCGAGAGCCTCTGCCTGTGCATGTAAGCGCGGTCGGTTTGTACGTCAAAGCACGGGGGAGGTTAGACACACACACACACACACACACACACATAGAGGACCGGGGCCCGAGCTCACGCATGTTTACGGCATCCCTGACGAAGCCAGCGGTGCCAACGCGTGACCCAACGTGTTCTCGCCGCGCTCAGGCGGCCCCGTGTGAAGTCTGCGGCGGAGACAGGGCGTTCCAGCAGCCTCCGCCGCCAAGCCCCCCCCCCACCCACCCACCCCAACCCCCCCACCCCCCCGGAGAAAGATGGGAGAGGATTTTGCGTGTGTCGACAGGAATACCTGTAACCTGGGAGATGCGCCCAGGAGGCACCTGGTGATTTTCTCAGGCCAGACGCAGACGACAGGGCTTGCAAAAGTAGACTCCTCAGCAGGTCTGAGGTGGCTTAGCGTGGCGTCAGACACCACACACCGCTGCATTCCTCCTGGGATGCTCTTTTCTTCACGCAAAGGGAGGGGTGCAGAAGTGCACACTTACTGTATACCTGGTAGGTTTGTGTGTTCGTGTGTGTGTGTGTGTGTGTGTGTGTGTGTGTGTGTGTGTATGTGTGTGTGTGTGTGTGTGTGTGTGTGTTGTGTGTGTGTGTGTGTGTATGTTTGTGTGTCACAATTACTGTTTGTGTTTGCGGCTGCCGAGGGCCCTGGTGTCGCGGCAGCGTGCAGGAGAACAGAACGCAGGTTGGACAGTGAGAACCCGATCGGCAGCGGTAGACGTCAGGAGGACTAAAGGAGTCTAAGGGGCTTAGGCTTGGCCTGACACAAACACTCACCCACTGTGTCTGCTGTCTCCACCGCTGTGTACTGGAAAACAACAGCTTTGTCGGGGACGTCGGATCGGAGGGGTACCCCAGGGCTCTTAGTTTGGCCTCCCATGTTTATTTTAGGTTTTGGCTACATTGAGCGGTGTCGTTTTTTTTTTTTTTCCCCGTATTGTTGTTCTCTCTCCCATGGAAACGATATCTCACCTGCTAATGCTGTATTTTCTCTGAAGTGGTTCCCAACCTCGACGGCGGAAAGAGGTGGCTCTGAATATTAGGTTCGGGGAGTGGGAGGGGTGGGGGTGGGTGTATTCATCAGGCTCTCACTCAATCTCTCTCTCTCTCTGGTTCTCTCTCTCTCTCTCTCTCTTCCTCTCTCTCTCTCTCTCTCTCTCTCTCTCTCTGTCTGTCAGTTTGAAGACAAGAGAAAGGAGAAAAAAAAGGCTTTGTGTGTGTGTGTGTATACGTGAAAGTGCGGGGGGTCCTTAAGCGAGGTGCTGCCATTGCATGACAGACAATAGCGAGCGATTGCCATCGGCTGTCATGGAGTGGAAGATGAAGCGCGTTCCCAAGAAGGGAGAAGGGACTCTAGCGCTTCGGCCGCCTGTTTGATCTCCTCTGCCACTCTTGCCGAGCTCGAGTGACACCCGAGAGCTGCTCGATCATTCTCTGTATGGCTGCACGCCAATCAGATAAGCACACGCAAATGCCTTTTGTGTACAAGTATATCTGTGTGTGCCTATGTTCGTGTGAGCTTGTTTTAGTATATGCAGTGTGTCTGTATTCACGTAAGCATGCATGCATACATAATCCATTAGGGCTTTGCGCGTGCGTCTCATTTGCGGTGTGGGTCCTGGATGTTCATTGGCCTCATAATCAGCAGTCATTATGTAGTAATTACCTCTTTATCACTTGTCAATAATTTATATTAGGGGCTCGATTTGTAGAACATGCGCTCAAGCAAAACCCCAATTGAACGTGATCTGATATGATAATTAAACTGCCTTCTGGTTGTGCAACAGTAATAGCCGGGTGTCTGCAGGAGGGAGGGAAGGCGGGAAGGAGAATCTCCAAGCAATGTCTCACCGTCCCAATTACCGAGGGAAATCTGCATTCCGAGAGAAGGAGAGAGAGAGTTAGGCTGCCACCGAGCGTTACGACATCATCCGCGACAGGACACGGTCTACACCGAGCCCGGCGAGATGCATCCAGCTCGGGTTCAACCCCCTTACACCCACCGCTGGGCAAAAACGAGGGATTAGGGATGAGATACTAAACTATTAACTAAAAAAAATAGACGAGCAGGCAATATTGATAAATGAAATCCCTATGCAAATACAGCTGATGCTGCAAGGTGCCCCGGGGTGGCGGTGCGTTTGGGTGTGGTAACCTGTGTGCAAAGATGCAAACGTCTCCACGGGCGGAGTACAGGACGGTGTTTGGAGTGACAAGTTCATCTGGCAAGAACTCCTTCATTTGTTCTGGCACTTGCAGCATCCAAGTCTCTACCGTGGCCCCCGATGTATCTCGCATACTTACAAATGAGGGGATAGCGTACCACGCCTGCTACGTATCTGACGGCGACAGTGCACCCGTACATGTAGGTCGCCTCTCAGTCACCTGCCAAATGTCCATAACCATTACGAAAACACAAGCTTGAAGGCACAGAGTCAAAAGACAAAAACACACACACACACGAGCCTCCTTCTTATCCTAAACACACACACACACACAGACAGACAGACAGATGGACAGAAAGACAGACAGACAGACAGACAGACAGACAGATAGATGAATAGATACTGTAGATAGATAGACAGACAGACAGACAGACAGACAGACAGACAGACAGACAGATAGACAGATAGACAGACTGACAGACAGGCAGACAGATAGACAGAGGGGAAAAAAAAGAGAGACAGAAAAAAAATGTGTGTCGGTGTCACAATACAGGCATGTACTGTAGAATATAGGCATATAAGTCCACTCCCACACACACACACACACACACACACACACACACACACACACACACACACACACTAAGCATGGAACGCCGAGGTCTCGCGGCTAATGTCATGACTAAGCCCCTGCCATCTCGTGACAAGAGGTGCTGGATTAGTCACACTCCGAGGTGTCCCGTCTTCATTATTTATCAGCGGCACTCGCTCGCTCCTCCATTCCATCTCCTCCTCCAGGATTTATTCAGGGGGTTCTGGACAGACGCACACATTAATTAAGCAAATGGGGACAAAGTGTTCACCTGGACACCCGCCCTGCCGCTGCCCGTCGGAAACGTACATACCGACACAGTGCAACGGCGGAGGGACGCAGTAATTATGTGACCGCTCCTTCAGAGGGAATCCTAGCCAGGAACGGCTACGGTTCCGGCTACGGCTTTGGGGAAGGCTACTGATAAGGAGTTTGTTTATGAATGAGAGTGGTTAAAAGTGTCTCTCCCTCGTGTTCAAGAAGTTACAAAGTAGTGTTAGGCCAGGGGTCTGAGAGGGACTAATGGGGAGAGGTGAAGGGGTTTCGGTGTTGCCGTCAATTATTCAATGCGATCGGGTTTCCTGCGAGCACACATGTGTACACACACACACACACACACACACACACACACACACACACAGACATACACACACAGAAGAGCAGGACCTTGCGAGGTTCCTCTTGCATTGCAGAAAGAAAGCCAATACCATTAATCCCTACATGGTGTAGGAAAGCTTAGAGTTCTTGTGTGTCTCATGCGTGCATGCGTGTGTTTGCGTGTGTGTGTGCGCGTGTGTGTGTAATTGTGTGTCTGATCCTGCATAGTGTTGAACAGGCTCGTGGCATAATCACTGCCAAATCTACTCTAGAGGTCAGAAAACTCCCACCCAGGTAAAAGCGCATTCTCTTTCCTGCATAGTCGTTTAACGCGTTGGGAATGAATGAAAGCCAATACACACCCAATAATACATTTTATTGTTTTCCCGCCCCAGTTCCAGAACCCCGTCTTGGCAAAACATTATATGTTTTACGGTTGTGTGCGTAAGTTTTTTATGTTTTGTGTGGCCGTATGTGGATTTATGTGTATGAGTCTGTGTGTGTGTGTGTGACAGTGTGTGTGTGTGTGTGTGTGTGTGTGTGTGTGTGTGTGTGTGTGTGTGTGTGTGTGTGTGTGTGTGTGCGTGCGTTGTGGTGAGTGTGAGTATGAGTGCGTACTGTTGTTAGGGGCTTGTTACACGTGAGCCTTGTTTCCAGCGGCGGGGAAAGCGGCAGCAAAGCCAGAGCCCCGAGTTGGCTCATTGAATTATTGAAGCACCATCCTTCCATGGGTCAGTTCTCCTCTGGAGGTGTGACGGAGGCATCCTGTTTCCTTCCTATTGCTAATTACACATATAGGACCATCCGGCTCCTTGAGGAAAACCTACTAATAAAGGGCTGGCCATTAGGATAATAGGACAAGATAATGAACTAAGAGACTTCAGAGAGTCAGTCAGCCTCTGCTAAACTCTCCCAAATGACTCTAGGGTCAAATGTGAAGTCTACTAGACCACCCTGCTGCAATATATATACATATATATATATATATATATATATATATATATATATATATATATCCTTATTGAGTAGATGCTAAAGAGGGAAATATTTCAAGGCGAACACGAGAGTCTGGTCTTGGTGATGTGTGTGAATGCATTCCGTGATCGCGGAAGAGTCTGTCTGCTTTAATTTTCATGAAAGTGACCCCGGAGCCATCGCACACATGGCGGGATCGACCCTTCAGTGCCACAACAAAGGGGATTTTTTTGTTTTTTTATTTATTTTAACCGTCCAAAAGGGTTCGGTTGGTTGTGTGATGTCACGAGTCAACACAACGATTGGGCTTTATATCAATGGACTTTCGTACTTTTTTTTTTCAAAACCTAAAAACAGGGGAACGAGCACAGCGTTTCATTTTGTGGCAACAAATCCTGTCATCGCCTTCAGAGTAAGCTTTGAGACGGAATGTCTACATGCATGGAGATATCCATCCAAAACGTAAAACCATAAGTGTCAAATTTGTCTGGGATCCAACATGGAAGTTATTTTTTCCCTATGACAACGTGGGACACTTTTCTCTGCTAGGCCTATGGTAAACAGAGCTAACTCCCATCCAGGATGCAGTGGAAAATACCATCCTTTT